>NC_048230.1:20901483-20907283 GCF_002007445.2 Ailuropoda melanoleuca | reverse complement strand
CCCCTATTTGATGTACTATTTTGACGATCAACAATTAACGTCATGTTAAGTGGATCAGAAGAGAAAGAAGTGGGACCTTTCATAAGACACGTGCACTCCAGAAGATGAGAAGCAAAAAAACACCGCCAAAGTTTAAAAGCTCATAACATCAGTGAAGGCTTTAGGTGTTTAGAGGTGTGGGGCATGCATGGACATCCTTCCAAAGAAATAATTGCGTCTTGTATTTCTTTTTTTTTTTTTAAAGACTTCATTTATTTGACAGAGATAGCCAGAGAGAGAGGGAACACAAGCAGGGGGAGTGGGAGAGGAAGAAGCAGGCTCACAGCAGAGGAGCCCGATGTGGGGCCCGATCCCACAACGCCGGGATCACGCCCTGAGCTGAAGGCAGACGCTCAACCGCTGTGCCACCCAGGCGCCCCGCGTCTTGTATTTCTCACCACAAATAAGAAAGCACATCTTCAGGGCTTTGTGAGCGTGGGAGAAAACATAGTCTACGTTTGGGAATATGGCTCTGACCCATTTACAGGTGGCATGAAAGGCTGCCAAATTTGAGAGAGACCCAGAGCAGGAAAGAGCTCTGTAACTGTTCCGGGAGTGGTCTCTGGCACCTTTGGACTTGCAGACCCTATGGTTTTGGAGGTATTTGTGACATCAAGAAAGACTTCGACACCCCCATAGGAGAATCACAGTGTAGACCCCTAGGGTTTTGGAGAAAGGGCATCTGCATTGGAGGATACGCTGTTTGAAAAACAGCTTCTTGTATGCCTCAGGGCCCTGGTCGAGGCAGAGTACCTAAGCAGGGACATCAGGTGACCATGTGGCTGGAGCTGCCCATCACAAGCTGGGTTCTGACAGACCCTTCCTGTTTCCACAAGTCTCCTTCAAACTGAGCTGCCCAGGTTTCCGGTGATCACATTGCCCTAGATCTCTCTTGGATGTCCGCTGATGTGTCGATCAATGTTCCTCCCACAAAGCATGTCACTCAGCCAAGAACACTCACTCCCAGCTGGAGGTGGCCAGAGACCACTGTAAAAGGACACTTCCACCCTCCATCTAGTGACTCAGACAGTAGGCTTGCTGGTTATAGAAATTTTCCTCATGGAGGGGGGGGGTCCCTCAAGGTCTACAAGTGGTCCACAGGTGGCGGAGATCTCCAAGGAAAAAAAAGGATGGAATTATTTTACTCGTAACATTCAAGTGCAAAATTGATTAAGACTTTCACCGCAATCCCATTATGTCCTTAACAACTGTCCCATTTTCAACATTGTGCATGAGCTCCAAGGTTTGCGTTTGGTTGCTGTTTCTTGGCAGTTTCTCTCAGGCGATATATTTTCATGTCATTTATGGGTTTTGGTTATTAGTTTTGTGATGTGTAATATCCTCAACTCAAATAAGTCAACAGCTCAAAAGTGGCTCATTAAAGCTTGAGAAGAGTGACGAAAATAGTAATCCAAATACTCCAACTGAGCAGAGTGTTATAAAAGTAAATAGTGAACAAAAATCTAGTTTGAAAAAATGTAAATCTCTAAGAACCGGGGACACATGTGATGGTTTCGCACAAGCAGCCGAGAAAGGAAAGTGTAAATACTGAGTACGATGTTGGATATCCAACACCGGACTTCACCGGACCAGCTAACCAGCCCATCTTAATCCCCAGTGTGTTGTGTGTTATGAAACTTTGTCAAATAGTGGCATAAAGCCATCAAGACTTTAACATCATTTTTAAACAAAACCCAGTGACCTTTCTGGTAAACCATTAGAGGTTGTTTTTTTTTTTTCCAGAATAAGAGTAAAATAAGCTTTCCAGGACAAAAATTGATGGATTTTTCCCCCACTAAAGGCAAGAAGAAAAACAGAACGACCCAGGCAGCATTTAAAATTGCAGTCCTCTTAGTCAAACACAGATACAAGTAATACTATCTGAGAAGCTTGTGAAAGAACTGTTTATTCATGACACATTCTGCTCAGAGAGAAAGCAGAGCTAACTTTCGGCAACCCTCCTTTATCGATGATAGTGTTGGACATCGCAGGGTACCAGCTGCGTAATTATGAGAAAATAATTTGGTTTTAATAAACCCGGCCATCTTACACGCCTCATTAAAAATCGAACATTTTTGCTCCTCTAAGGTTAGGTTTGGACTGTCACAAATGAACATCTCGCCATGTGGGCAAGCTGTTTAAGATTTTAGAACTGGGGGCGCCTGAGTAGCGCAGTCGTTAAGCGTCTGCCTTCGGCTCAGGGCATGATCCTGGAGTTCGGGATCAAGTCCCACATCAGGCTCCTCCGTTGGGAGCCTGCTTCTTCCTCTCCCACTCCCCCTGCTGTGTTCCCTCTCTCACTGGCTGTCTCTCTGTCACATATAAATAAATGAAATCTTTAAAAAAAAAAAAGATCTTAGAACTGGTCTCACGTGGCACGATCAGTGATTTGAAGAAATAGTTTCAACTCATCTCTCTTTTCATACATTCACATGGGTCTATGTGTGTGACACTGGTTTAAATCAAGGATGTCCAGGAGCGCTTCGCCGACTCCATTGGAAGAGCCTGTGGGTCCTGACCCTAGGGTCGTGAGTTCGAGCCCCCTGTTGGGTGTAGAGATTACTTAAATAAACAAACTTAAAAAAAACATTTAAAATCAATAATGTGCAGAGTCCAACCACACTTAGCATGTGTGTGATTCATAGATCTGAGAAAAACATTTGATAACTTTTAGTTTTATCACTAAAAATCCATGCTTCGGGAAAAAAGACTCTGCTTGCATGAATTGTTTCATGATTCATGATATGAATTGAAAAGATGGTTTGAGGGGGCCCAGGTGGCTTAGTCAGTTAAACATCTGCCTTCAGCTCAGGTCATGATCCCAAGTTCTGGGGACCAAGTCCCACATCGGGCTCTCTGCTCAGCAAGGAGTCTGCTTCTCCCTCTACCCTTCCTCCCTGCTCATGATCTCTTTCTCTCTCTCTCTCTCCCTCAAATAAGTAAAACCTTTTTTTTAAAGTATCTTTAAAAAGACTTTATTTGCCAGAGAGAGAGAGAGAGAGAACACAAGCAGGGGTAGTGGCAGGCAGAGGGAGAAGCAGTTTCCCTGCCAAGCAAGGAGAGGAGCCCGATGTGGGACTCGATCCCAGGACCCTGGGATCACGACCTGAGCCAAAGGCAGACGCCCAACCAAATGAGCCACCCAGGCACCCTGAATAAAATCTTTAAAAAAAAAAATAGAAAGAAAACGTGGTTTGGCAACACTGCTGAGGGAGCACCAGGAAGGGCAGCTCTCCAAGGAAGGAAAAGGCTGTGCCTGAAAGCCATTTTCTATCTGTTTCCTGGTTTCCCCCCACATTTTGGCAATGTCAGCTATTGTCCCCCAATATCCTGTGATCCCTTCTCTTAATTTTTAGCAGGATGCGGGACCACTCAGAATAAAAACTACATTTCCCATCCTCCCTTTCAGCTAGATGTGGTCATGTGACAGTGTTCTGGTCAATGGGATGTGAGCCGAAGAATGACTTTCAGGTCTTTATAGCGAGTGCGCATGCCTTTCCACTCCACATTCCTTCAACTCCTGTTCGGAATCTCTTCGTGGTGGGCCACCTTGAAGCAGGCTAGTGAGGGCAAAACCTAAGGGTAGCAGAACAATAATATAGAAGAAGCATGTGTCTCTGGACAAACTAATGGGGAACAACCACCTTCCCACCCCTAGACCACTGATCTCTGGACTACCAACCGGAAGAGAAATTGATGGCTGTCTTGTTTAAGCTCCTGTTATTTTGGATCTCTGTAATGAATGGCCAAACCAAAATCCTCTCCAACATAGTGTTGAAGGAAATGGTCAAAATCGTGCCTATGATCCAATCTTGTTCACTGACCATACTTCTTTCAGCATCCTATTCAAGGACAAGAGCAGCAAGTCCAAGAGTCTACTCTTCCACCCTGAGACATTCTAGCTTTGGAGGAAAAGGTTCCCACAAGAAGTTTTGAGAAGAAGGATGAGATAAAACCATTTTCTTGTGTCATTGATAATGCCACTTAAGACCTGTTCCAAGATTTTAAGTGTCCTGTTCACAGGGCATTCTGTTCAATTTCCGCATTGCCCAGACATAAGCAAACTATTATGATGTTCACCGTTGAGGATCAACTTAGCCAAATTTCTTAAAACCAAACTGCAGTGTGACTGCTCCAATATGAGAGCTTGATTCTGTCTCCACACTTGGTGATTTTTGTTTCTGTGCGGGAGAATGGAATCAATGACATATTATTAAGATTAATATAAAACCACATCCAAATATTACATCAGAACTTAAAGAATTCTTTCTAGAGTCAAATTCAACCAAAGAGAGGATTATAACTCCATCTGCCACTCTCACTCCCTTTCTCTCTCTCTCTCTCTCTAGGTGAAATACTCAGTCTTCTAACTTTTAGAAGCTTTGTACCAGTTGAACTAGCATCGAGAAGAGTGGAAAATAGTCTACAGGGAGAAAGAGCTCTGTGATTTCTGAATTCTTGTTTGGTCTGAATCCACAACCATCTGACAGCCACCAAACATTTGCTGCCATTTCTAATGACCTGTAATTGTGGTTTAGGATTTCCTAATTTGGTACAAATAAGGAGTAAGAAAAGAAACTGACAGGATGTGAAAACCCTTATGGCCTCTTACTGTCACAGGGCATGGATATACTGGTGGAGATTTTCAGAAGGCACATCCCTCTCGTGATACAACACAATTACCTTTCATATTACTTTTACAAAGCTGCATTTTTATTATTTTAGAAACACCACGTTCTTTTAAAATTTGTTCAAACGTGGTAGTTGGTGTGAGCTCAACGCCTATTAGGGGATTGCTGATGTAGGAGTGTGAGAAATATTTTTCCCTGCTGCCTAAGACTGCCCGCACATTCCAGGGCAGATAAAGAAATCCCCAAAGCCAATGCAGGGAGGCCCCCAAGACCTGTGAGCGCTGCTTGTCCCGTGCAGGCCCACGTGCCAGCTGGACTGACCATCCTGGCCTCTCCCGGTGGGTCACAAGCTCCTGCTCACACAGTGTCCCATCTGCTCCACTCCAAGTCCAGGGTGGAAGGTATGAGTGTTCCCATTTTACAAAGGAGGACCCGGAAGCCCTGGGGAGCTACGCCCGCAAAGCCACCCAGCTAGTGGAGGAGGATGGAGGACAACCACCTGTGACTTTACGCTCCCCAAAATGCTCTTTCTGGCAAAACCACCTAAACTACAGACTAAACACGGCTCCGGTTTACCGAGGGCTTACTGAGTGCCAGGCCCCTTGCTTCTGTAGCTCCAACCTTTGCAGCAGCTCTGTAAGATAAACAGAGCGTTAGCTCCACTTTCCAGACAAAGAAACTGAGCTTCTGAGAGCTTAGCTAACTCGCCCTAGGGAGTGGCAACTGGGTCTCAAACTGACGTCTGACAGCCCAGAGCCGGGTTTTAACACCCCACCCCCAGACTGACATCTCTTGGGCTCAGGGTTCTTCTCCCTCTAAAATCTGGATCCCTGGGCTCCGATCGATTGGCGCTGCGCTCTCCTTGGCCCTGGCCCGCCACCTCTAAGAATCCCCGCAACAGCTTCCTATTCCTCTCCCTGCCCCCGCCTCGCTCCTGTCCAAGCCCTTCTCCAAAAGGCCTGGGTTGTCTTCTGGGCGCGTGCCTGCTTATTCCTCCCTGCTCTGCACCCCTCCTCCCCGGCAGTGGCCCCGCTCGCCTGGGCAGGGCCCTAGCCCTCGCTTCCCCAGGGCCCTGCCTCCCCAGCTCCCGCGCCTCCAGCTCCAGCTCCGGGCTTCGAACGTGCAAGCCC
>NC_048230.1:20852837-20900935 GCF_002007445.2 Ailuropoda melanoleuca | reverse complement strand
CGCCCACCCGGATCCCCCCTCACCTCCCCGCCCTCCCTTCCTGGGCCCCGAGGCCAAAGCCGGGCGAATGGGCTCCTGCGGACCCCTGCACCCCTGGGGGACTGGCCCCTCCTGCTGAGTTCCCGTGGTCCCGCCGGGCCCAGCTTTCCTTGGTTTGAAATATTGTGCCTGGACGGCTCCGTTGGCTCATTACACACACACACACACACACACACACACACACACACACACACACACACGTGAGCGCCCTTCCACCACCTTCATCCCGCTCTGGCCAGTCACTGTGCCCAGTCACTTCTGTAGACTCGTTTTCTTCGGTGTCTCTAGAATCCGGGGCCCGTCCGGCCTGTCCCCAGGCCCCCTGTGTCCGGCTTGCATTTCGGAAACAGGCCCCCACCGGCCCGCGAGGCCGGCTCTCCGGCAACGTGCCCGCGACTCCGCGGCGCACAGGGCTCCCGGGCCCTGGGGGTGAGGTCCAGGAGCCTCGCACCGCGGGAGCCCCCTTAGCCTTGCCCGCCGTCCAGGGCTTCAGGGGCGACTGGAGGCCTTCCTGCCTCCTGCCCCTCCTCTGCCTGGTGCATTCTCCTCTCCACCAACTGGACTCCGCGTCCTTCAGAGACTCACCCTGCCTACACCCCTGTAGGGAGCCGTCCCTGACCCGCTCGCCCAGGCTTGCGCAGGACCCACACTTCCCCTAGAGAGCCCGCGCTCCGCCTGGCGGTTTGCCCTCCCCCATCCCACCCTCCCGCCGCAGCTCTGGGAGGCCTGGGGCCTCTGGTCCTGTTAATGCTGGCTGGGCCCTAGCGCAGTGCCTCGCTTGTGCAGACGCTCAGTGAATCTGGTGGGAGCACGATAGTGCAGCTCTGGACAGCTTGGGCTCCGACCTCCAGTCCAAAGCCTAGCCCCTCCTTTAACAGCCGTGTGACTCAGTTTCCTCATCTCTAAAATGGGGATAATAATAGATCTTTCTCAGGGGGTTGCTGGAGAAGTTAAAGCACTTAGAGCAGTATCTGGCATTAAGTAAGTGTGTGTTGTACACTAGGTAATATGTAATCATTATGAATCTCCTTTGTGCTGTTAGTTTCTCTTCCACCAAACAGCAGGCTTCTTCCCCGTGGGGTCCAACCTAATCCTTTCTTAATTCCTGACTCCTCAGGGCCCTGCCCAGTGCATGGCATGGGGCTGGCTGTCCTGCCCCTGGAATTGAGTATTCTGTGAAGCTCCCCTCCCCTGCCCTGCCCCAGTCAGCACCCTGACCCCTGCCTGACCGTGTTCCCACTTGACTCCCCTCTCCTGAAGGTTCATGTGCTCCTGAAAGCCTGACCCCTGCGCCAGTCACTCAAGGGCAGTCCCAAAATCCAATGGGAGAGTTTCTGTCTTCCAACACACCCCACTCCAGGGTAGCGAGGTGCCATCCCTCAGCCCCAGCTTGGAAATTCCAAGGTTCAGAGAGCTCTAGAAAGAGCTGTAGACGTGGAGAGAGGAGCCCTGCCCCCTAGTCCTGGCTCTGCCACTGAACAGCTGTGTGACTTTGGGCAGGTTGCGTTAGCTCTCTGAGCCTTACTTTCCGTACCTATAAGATGGAAATCATCCATGCTTCCGCCCTCATAGGGTTGGCCCGATGCTCAACGGCACAAACCAGAGACAAGTTGCTTTGCAAATGGAGGCTGTGTGAAGAAATGCAAAGCAAAGTCACCATGAGGTTGGAAGGGGGGAGCAGGACCAAGTCTGCAAGTGGCTCTGGTCAGGGCTGTGCCAAGGGTGTGGCCACTGGGCTGTGGGCTGGGCCCTAAGCTCTTATGAGGTGAGGTTGATTGGGGATAAAGTCTTAAGCCCCCAGGCTTTGCCCAGAGTCACTCAAGGACTTCTGTTTGGCAATTGTCTCCCTACCACCTGCTCTCCGCTTCTCCCAAAGTACGTTCAAGTGCGCCTGAGGGCCCCACACTCCCACCGAATCCTGATGCCCAGCGGCGCTGTCGTGTCTGGCTGGCAGCTCCAGCTCTCTCTTCCTTCCTCCCCCTGAACTCCAGCCCAGCTGAATTAGGAATTCCTAACATTAGTCATGATTCCTTTAGCGGTAAGTGCCAAGAGCCTAACTCGAAGTGGCTTAAGCAGAAAATTAAAGATATTTGGCTTACTGAACCCAGAAGTCCAAGTACAGCTGGGTCTATGGGCTAAAATGATATCAAGAGGACTCGGTTTCTTTCTCTCTCCTTTTTCCTTGTCTCTAAAATGCCTTTCTGTGCCCTGAAACAGTCCAGCTCCATGTGGTGGTCGCAAGCCGTCCCAGGTTTATTTTCCAAAAGTTAAGCAACCCCAGGAGAAAAACAGCCTCTTTCACAATAGTTTCAGAAAAAAAATCCCAGTGTTGACCTATATTGGGCTGACTTGAGCCCTTCCCTAAACCAACGACGGTGGCCAGGCGGATGAAATACGCTAGCTGACCTGGGCATGTGCCCACACCAGCAACACATGGACCGGGTGTGGGGGAGGGGCAGCTCCCTGAAATAAAATCTGGAGGCTGTTTCTGGAGGAAAGAGGAGTGAATGCAAGGGAAGGCAGAAGCCATAGACGTCTAAAACATCCTACCCCTTGGCTGCTAGCCTATATACACACACATATTTTTTCCATACACATAATTTTTATAAGGTTTTTTGTCACCATTTTCTTTCTTCTTGTTTAGAAATAATTTCAAATTTATAGAGAAGTTCCAAGAATAGCACCAAGACATTTTTTCCCCTAAAGCATCTGAGAACAAATTTTCAACATGATGTCCCATAACCCCCTGAATAGTGTAAATCCCGCAAACAGTGACGTTCTCCTACATAACTACGAGGCAACCACAGAAATTAGAGATGCGTTATTGTGATTTATTCAGATTTCACCATTTGTCCCAGTAATGTCATTTGTAGCCAAAAGATCCAATCCAGTACCACGGTTTAGATTCAAGTTGTGCATTTGGGGCAGGAACATCACAAAAGGGATGCTGTGGTCTCACTGCACTTTCTCGGGTGATGCATGATTTCACTTTCTCCCATTACTGGTGAGGCTCACTTTGATGGTTTAAGATGTTGTTTGCCAGGTTTATCTCTTGTAAGGGTATCCCTTTTCCTATTTTAATTAGTAAGTTTTCTCATGGGGAGGTACTTTGTAAAGTACTATGCAAACTCCCATTCGTCATCCAACTTGGACATTAATTTTAGTAGCCATTGCTCTCTCTTGGCTGAAATATTGTTATTATGATAGTTGCCAAATGGTGACTACCTAGTTCCACCATCCCTTCTGTTATTCTACTCAATGGAAAGCTTCATCTTTTCTTCATTTATTTCTTCGTTTATTTATATCAGTATTAATATTCTTTCTTTTGAGTTCAAATTGTCCAGATTCTGCCAGTGGGAACCTCTTCAAGCTGACATATGTGTCTTTTTGATTTGTCCCCTTTGTGGACTGAATTATGTTCCCCCCAAAGTTCTTGTTGAAGCCCTAACCCCCAACGTGACTGTATTTGGAGATGGGGTCTTTAAGGAGATCATTAAAGTTCAATGAGGTCAAAAGGGTGAGCGCCTAATCGAATAGGATGGCCAGAGGAAAGGACATGTGAGGATACAACCAGAAGGCTGTCATCTGCAAGACAGGGAGAAAGGCCTCAGGAGAAACCAAACCTACCAACACCTTGATCTTGGACTTCTAGCCTCCAGAACAGAGAGAAAATGAATTTCTGTTGTTTAAGCCACCTAACCTGTGGTATTTTGTTCTGGCAGCCCTAGCAAACTAATTTAGTCCCTATCATTCTTTGAGTAATTCCTTTCTTTCTGGTACAAGATGTTCCAGGTTCGTTTTGTATTTTCCCTGCCCCGGGCCTGGAGTCAGCCATTTCTTCAAAGATTTCTGGTTCCTTTTAGTGGAAAGTGGTACTTAGAAACCAAGATGTAGGTGGTAAGTGCTCATTGCTTTTGGAATGTCACTGTTCCCAAGCCTTCTCAAAAGACAGAACTAGGGAATGCATACACCTAGACATATTCACATCTACATTTATTTCTTTATTTGTCTACATTGGAAGCTATAGATTGATACAGATACCTCCAATTCTAATCCAAAACCACAGGGTGCATTCTAGTTTTCTCCTTTTCCCTACATGTAATGTCCTTCTCCAACAACAAGAAACCCGGCTTCTGTTTTCTTTAATATATTTACTTATTTGATCTATTCCTTGTTTGTAACCAGTCTCCATCTCTGCTGCCACTTCCTCCTCGTGTGGATTCCATCCACTCTCTGCACAGGCTCTGTAACCCCATTCCAGGCCACCTCTCTGCATAAATTCCCTTCCCTTGCCACTCAGGCTGACTCCTCCTCACACTTGGTCACCCCCCACCCCATGGATGCCCTCCTTACTCTTCTCAGTCTGACACCCCACGCCTGGCCACCCCATACGCATGAAATACTTCTTAAACATACTGTGGTTGTGGCTTCGCCATGCAGGGATGCCCTCCTCACCCAGGCTCTAATAAACTGGATGGGGCCATTCCAATGCATAGACCCCTGTCACCCTTGTCAGGCTGACGACCCATGCCAGCCACCCCCTTCTCGAGGTGGATGTCCTCATCGCCCTGCTCTGGCTCTGATCCCTTTCTCTGGACCACTACATCTTTTACCACCAACGGCATCTACCTTGCTCTGGCCTACCAGATGATTTTAGGGCTACATTGTTCAGGTAGAAAGGAAAGAGAAGGGAAAGCAAAGGAAGGGAAGGGAAGGAAAATAAAAGAAGGGAAAGATGAAAGGAGAAAGAGACAGGAAGAGGATTTTTAAAAATTGAGGTAAGCATACTTACTTTGAAGTGCATACATTTGGAGCCACCTGGGTGGCTCAGTCGCTGAAGTGTCTGCCTTCGGGTCAGGTCAGGATCCCAAGGTCCTGGGATCGAGCCCTGCATCGGGCTCCTTGCTCAGTGGGGAGTCTGCTTCTCCCTCTGCCTCTGCCCCTTCCCCCTGCTTATACTCTCTCTCTCCCAAATAAATAAATAAAATATTTTTTTAAAAGTGCACAAATTTGGGGCGCCTGGGTGGCTCAGTGGATTAAGTGTCCAACTCTTGATTTCAGCTCAGGTCATGATCTCAGGGTCGTAAGATCGAGCCCTGCATGGGGCTCCACACTGAGTATGAAGCCTGCCTAAGATTCTCTCTCTCTCCCCCTCTCCTTCTGGCCCTCCCCACCTTGCTCGCACTTGAACACACACTCTCTCTCTCTCTCTCAAAAAAAACAGTAAATAAAGTCCACAAATCTTAAGGGCATAATACTTCATGCGCTTTTACAAAGTGGAATTTTACCAGCAGCCCCTTAGAAGTCCCCCTCATACACCATCCAATTATTGCCCTCCCCAAGATAACTAACTTCTAGCACTGTGGAGTAATTTTGCTGATTTTTAAACATTATGTAAATGAAAAACATCGTATATTCTTTTGTCTGTGACTGACTTCATTGACTCAACGTTCCGTTTGTGAGATTTGCCCATGTTTCCGCGTGTTGCTGTAGATCGGTCTTTGGCATTGCTGTATAGTATTCCACTGAAGGAATATATACCACTATTTATCTACCCATTCCATCACCGATGGCTACTGGCTTCTTTCTAGTTTTTTACCATTAGGAATAATGTGGCTAATATCAAACTTAAATGCCCTTTTGGTGCATATATGTGTGCACTTCTTTTTTTTTTAAGATTTTATTTTTATTTATGTGACAGAGAGACAGCCAGCGAGAGAGGGAACACAAGCAGCCGGAGTGGGAGAGGAAGAAGCAGGCTCCCAGCAGAGGAGCCCGATGTGGGGCTCGATCCCATAACGCCGGGATCACGCCCTGAGCCGAATCACGCCCTGAGCCGAAGGCAGTCGCTTAAGGACTGTGCTACCCAGGTGCCCCTATATGTGTGCACTTCTATCGGCTCTGTACTTGAAAGTGGAACTGTTGAATTATGATGAATGCATGAGCTCAGCTTCAGTAATAGTTATTGCCAGGGTTTTTGCAAAGTGGACACACACTTCTCTCAGCGATGCGAAAGTTCCAGTGGCCATCTCTTAGTCAGCGCTTAGTATTATCAGTCTTTTAAATGTTAGTCTTCCTGGTGAATGGGTGGTGGTACTTCATTGTGGTATTAATTTGCATTTCTCTGATAACTCTGATGAATGCCTTTTCACGTACATATTAGCTATTTGTATACCTTCCTTTTGAAAAGTATGTTGTCTTTTCCCATTTAAAAAAATCATCAAATTGTCTTTTTCTCTTATTTTGTAGGATAATTTTAATATATTCTGGCTAGGAGATCTTCGTCAGATACATACATTGAAAATATCTTTCGGGATTCCTGAGTGGCTCAGTTGGTTGAGCGTCTGCCTTTGGCTCAGGTCATGATCCCAGGGGGGGGGTCCTTGCTCAGCGGGGAGCCTGCTTCTCCTTCTGCCTGCCTCTCCCCCTGCTTGTGCAGGAGCTCGCTCTTTCTCTCACACACAAATTAATAAATAAAATCTTAAAAAAAAAGAAACTATCATTCATTCTGTGGCTTGCCTTTTTGTTCAGTCATGTCTTTTAATAAATAAAAGTCTTTGATTTTACAAAAATACAATCTTTTCTTTATAATTAGTTGTGTGTGTTATTTAAGAATTCCTTGCCTAATTTTAAAATAATGGGCTTATTTTCTTTTGCTATTCTCCACTGTTTTCTTCTAGAAGCTTTCTTTTTCTTTTACTGTGTGCGTTAGTCTTTTTAGATGTAGTCTTAAGTTTTACCAAGGATATACACGCACATGGTTTAAGAGGCAAAGAGTTTACCGGGCACGTAAGGAAAAGGAGCAGTCCCGGATCCCTTCATACTTATTTCTTGCTTTCCCAAGTCGTGATTTTCCGTTCAATCAGCTGACTTTTTTGAGAGAAATTCTCCTTATCTCTAAATAACAAGCCTTTGTGACCAATTCTTGATTTTTCAGTTTTAGCCATTCTCTTTTGACTTCCCAGTATGGAAGATGAGGATGTAATTTTTTTTTTAATTTTTTGCCTCTACCACACTTAATCACACTTCCAGGCCCACCAAATCTCCCAGTATGGTTACATGATAGTTTGGGTTAGGCCAGTTTTCAGTGTTTACCCTATTACGGCGATGTAATTGTTATTCATGTCTGAGCTGGATAGTGTCCTATGATCACTTTTGCTTTTTCTTCTGGAGTTACTAATTATCTTTTTGTGGTTGTTGCTGATGTTCATTTAGTTTTCTAATTAATGACCACTATTTCAACTCTACTTGTCCAAATCCCCTGTTGATGTTCGGACACATCAGGTATTCTGTCAGTTTCCTCTTCTTGAAGCAATCTCTGTTGCAGACCATGGATCCACCCCAATCCCATGTCTTTCTAACCCCCATGAACAGCGCTCATGCTGAAACCTTCCACCATCCTCCTTAGGTTTCCTTTGCCTCTTTCCTACATCCGATTCCCTCATTTTCTGAAGGCTATGTCTTCCTCTTTCTTGTCTTATTCTCTTGTTTTTAGGAGTACATCCTCCAATAGGTTCTAGAGAAGGTGTGCAAAGGAGTTATAATTTCTGGAACTTTGAACATCTAAGAATGTCTTTAATCAACCCTCACACTCAACTAATAATTTTACTGGGTATATAGTTCCAGGTGACAAATGGTTTTCCTTCACATTTCAAAGGTATATTTTTATCATCCTTTACACTTGTATTAATGATATACCTAGGAAGAATTTTCTGTATAGTTTGAAGTAAGAATCAAAGTTTCTTTTTCCCCAGAATGGATAGTAAATTTATCCAGTAGCATTTATTGAAAAGATCATTCTTTCCCCACGTCATATCATTGGACCATATAAGTGTGCGCCTGTTTCTCAACACTCCATTTTATTATTATCAATCGATTTTTCTGTTAGTTTTAACTGTTTTACTGTTGTAATTTTTGTAGCTTTGAAATAAGTTCTCCTAACAGCTAGTTTATGTCCTTCAACTTCGTACTTCTTTTATTTTTTTTAAGATTTTATTTATTTATTTGAGAGAGAGAGAGAGAGAGCAAGCACAAGTTGCGGGGAGGAGCAAAGGGAGAGGGAGAAGCAGGCTCTCCACTGAGCAGGGAGCCCAATGCGGGACTCGATCCCAGGACCCCAGAATCATGACCTGAGCCGAAGGCAGACACTTAACTGACTGCGCAACCCAGCCACCCCAACTTCGTACTTCTTTAAGACCATCTTTGTTATCCTTTGCCTTTTGAATTTCCATATAAATTTTAGAATCAGCTTATCAATTTCCACCAAAAAAAAACCCCTTCAGAGATATCTAATTGAGTTTTTAAAAAACTAGTAGATTTGGAGATTTAATTCACGTGCCGTACAAATCATCCACTCAAATAAGTGTATAGTTCAGTGGATTTTAGTATATTCACAGAGTTGTGCAAACATTTGTACAATAAATTTTAGAACATTTTCATCACCCTTCAAGAAAAACCCCATGCCCATTTGCAGTCACTCCTCCCTACTCCAACCTTAGGCAATCGTTAATTCTATTTTCTGTCTTTATAGATTTGCCTATTCTGAACATTTCATATAAATGGGATCATAAAATATGTGGTCTTTTACGACTTGCTTCTTTCACTTAGTGTAATGTTTACAAAGTTCATCCATGTTAGCCTGTGTCAGTATTTCACTCTTTTTTATGGCTGAATAATATTTCTTTGCATGGATGTACCACATTTTATTTATCTATTCATTAGTTGATAGTCATTTGGGCTGTTTCCATATTTGAGCTTTTATGAATAATGCCACTGTGAACAATCATGTACAAGTTTTTGTGTGCACATTTCTTTTTTAAGATTTTATTTATTTGTCAGAAAGAGAGAGAGCACAAGCAAGGAGAGTGGCAGGCAGAGCAGGCAGAGGGAGAAGCAGGGTCCCCCATGAGCAAGGAGCCCAAAGTGGGACTCAATCTCAGGACCCTGAGATCATGACCTGAGCTGAAGGCAGAGGCTTAACCGCCTGAGGCACCCAGGCGTCCCTGTGTGGACATATTTTAATTTCTCTTGGGCATACACCTAGGAATGGAGTTGCTGGATCACATAGTAACACTATATTTATCCTTTGTAGAAACTGACCGACTGTTTCTTTTTTTTTTTTTTAAAGATTTTATTTATTTATTCGACAGAGATAGAGACAGCCAGCGAGAGAGGGAACACAAGCAGGGGGAAGTGGGAGAGGAAGAAACAGGCTCACAGCAGAGGAGCCTGATGTGGGGCTCGATCCCATAACGCCGGGATCACGCCCTGAGCCGAAGGCGCCGCTTAACCGCTGTGACACCCAGGCGCCCCTGACCGACTGTTTCTAACCAACTGTTTCCCAAAGAGGCTTCACCATTTTTAATTGTTACCAGCAGTGTATGAGGTTTTATTAAGATTGAACTGAAACTGTTGGCCAATTGGGGGAAGACTGACCACTTTACAATATTGACACTACCAATTTATGAATATAGTATATTCCTATTTCTTTTTTTTTAAGTCTCTTTTCAGGGTGACTGGGTGGCTCAGTCAGTTAAGCATCCAACTCTTGATCTCGGCTCAGATCTTGATCTCAGGGCTGTGAGTTCAAGGCCCATGTTGGGCTCACACTGAATGGAGAGCCTACTTAAAATAATAAATAAATAGTCTTTTTTCCTCTCAGTAATACTCTGTAAATTTATAAACATATTTAGTCAGATTTTATTCCTAAGTATTTAGGGTTTTTTTAATCTAAAAAATGCTATTGTCAATGAAATCTTTTCTCATTTTCTAATTGCTTATTGTCAACTTATAAAAATACAATTGGTTTTTGTGTATTGATCTTGTTTCTAGTAACCTTGTTAAATTTACTCTTTCTTCTAGCATACCTATAGATTTTTTAAGATTCTCAACATACATAATCATGCCATCAACAAATGACCACAGGTTTGTTTGGTTTTTTTTTTTTCCTTTTCAAATCTCACATCTCTTTTCTTTTTCTTGCCTTATTGCAATGGCTAGGACTGCCCATAAAATTAAATAGAAGTGGTGGTGGTGGACATCCTCATTTATTCCAGTCTCAAAAGGATAGCTTCTAATACCTTACCATTAAGTGTGATATTTGTTATAACTATTTTGTTTTATATTATCAGATTAAGAAAATTCCCTTTTATTCTTAGTTTGCTATGAAATTCTTTTCATGAATAAATGTCAAATTTTTATTGAATGGTTTTTTCACATCCATTGAAATATGACTTTACTCCTTTATACTTTAGTGTAGTAAATTACATAGTTGGTTTTCATATGTAGGAGCAACCTCACTTTCCTGGAATGAACTCAAATTCATCATGATACATTATCATCTTTATATAACACTGGATTTGTTGCTATTATTTTATTTAGAATTTATATCCATGTTTTAACAGATATTATTCTGTAGTTATCCTTTTGGTAATGTTGTAGTTGGGTTTTAATATCAAGATTATGTTACCCTCATCCAAAAAGTTAGGAAGCTCTCTCAATCTCTCTCTCCCTCTCTCTGTCTCTCTCTTCTGTAAGAGTTTGTGTAAAACTGGTGTAATTTCTTTCTTTAATGTCTTTAATGTTAATCCACCAGAGAAGCCATCTGGACTTAAAATTTTCATTGTAGGAAAATGTTTAATTACTGACAGATATTTCTAATAGATATAGGACTATTCTTTATGTTGTCTTCTGAAGATTGGTAAGTCATGTTTTTCAATGAATTTGCCCATTTCATCAAAATTTTCAAGTTTATTGGCAGAGAATCATGAAAATATCCTCATAATATTTTAATTGTCTGTACGATTTATGGTGATGACCTCTTACTCTTGAGGTTGGTAATTGGTGCCCTTTCTTTCTTTCATGATCATTCTTGGTCTTTATTATTTCTCCCTTCTCTTTTATTAGGTTTGTTTTACTAGGGGGTTTATTTTGTTATTTTAAATGATTTCTCAGACTTTCTTCTTTTCAAATGTATGTATATATGTCCATAAATTTCCCTCTAAGAACTGTTTTAGCTATATCCCAAGTTTTAATATGTTTCATTATAATTTACTTAAAACATTTTTTGGTATCAAGCATAATTTTTCTTTGAGGAATAGGTTATTTTTCTTTAAGGAAACATTTGGAGATTTTCAAGTTATCCTTTTGTTACTGATTTCTAGCTCACTTCCATGGTTGTCTGAGATCATACTCTGTATGATTTCCATTCTTTGACATTTTCCAAGACTTTCTTTGTGACCTAGTATAAGGTCAGTTTTGGTAATTGTTCCATGCATGTGAACCTGAATATATACATATATGTATATATATGAACCTGATATATACATATATGAATTTCTATATATCACTGATATATAGATATGATATATATATCACTCATATTGGTTTGAATTCTCTCTTTGCTTACTTTTTTCTTCTTCAGCTTTTCTATAATTGCTAAGGGAAGAATTTTCCCTCTATTTCTAGTTTGGTGAGACTATTTATCATGAATGGGTTGGACTTTGTCAATGTTTTTTCTGCATCTATTGATGATTGTGTTATTTTTATTCTTAAGCTCATTGATATTATGGATTGCATTAATTGATTTTCAAATGTTCAACTAGCCTTGGATACTTGGGATAAATCTCACTTGGTTGTGGTGTATAATTCTTTTTATATATTGTTGGATTTGATTTGCTAATATTTTGTTGAGAATTTTTGCATCTGTGTACATGAGAGATGTTGGTCTCTAGATTTCTTTGCTTGTACTGTCTTTGTCTGGTTTTGCTATTAGGATAATGCTGGCCTCATGGAATGAGAGAGAAAGCAATCTGTCTGCTCCTATCTTCTGGAAGAGATTGTAGAGAATGGGTATAATTTCTTCCTTAAATTCTTTGTAGAATTCACCAGAGAGCCCATCTGGGCCTGGTGCTTTCTGTTTGGGAAGGTTATGAGTTATCAATTCAATTTCTTTAACAGATACACACCCATTCAAATTGTCTGTTTTTCCTTGTGTGAGTTTTGGCAGATTGTGTCTTTCAAGAAATTGGTCTATTTCGTCTAGATTGTCAGATTCGTGGGCACAGAGTTTTTCATCATATTCCTTTATTATCATTTTAATGTACACAAGATATTTCACAATGCCCTCTTTCCTCTTCTCCTTCCTGGAAGCATGCGGGGATTTTTCTCTGATTGAACCCTTTTGGAGCTCTTGGAAGTAAAATTCACAGAAGTGTAGGGCTCCTCTATACCTGGGTCCCTCTGAAATTTTTAACTTTCAGACTTTCTACACTGAGCCTCCTGAAATTCATCAGTTATACTTCAGGTTTTCCTACCTTGGCACTGATCCCTGCAGAGATTTCTGCTCAAGTAGATTGTGATTCTTGGTGTCTGCCTATCTGTCTCCAATATTGGAACAGGAGTTTGCCCTGTCATGGATCTGAGACGAACTGTTGATTTTTTCAGTCTGTTTAGCTTTTTAGTTGTTTTTAGGATGGGATTATGACTTCCAAGCTTCCTCACATGCCAGATGGGAATCATCTTTATCTTTTAAAGATATTTTCACTTGTTTGCCAGTTATTTTACAGTGCTTCAAATACGTCATTTCATTGTTTTCTCATTTCCCTCATTTCTGTGGAAATAGTAGATGTCAGTCTTATGTCTTAAAAATAGCATATAATTGGGGCTTGATTTGTAAAGATCCAATCTGATAATCTGTCTTGGAGGATTTAGATCATTTACAGTGATGTGATGATCAGTATGGTTGGGTCTAAATCTACCATCTTAATATTTGCTTTTTTTAAATAAATTTTTGTTTTATTTAAATCAATTAATTAATATATAGGGTATTATTAGTTTCAGAGGTAGAGTTCAGTGATTCATCAGTTGCATAGAACACCCAGTGATCATTACATCACATGCCCCCCTTAATGCCCATCACCCAGTTACCCCTTCCCCCAACCCACCTCCCCTTCGGCAGCCCTCAGTTTGTTTCCTATGGTTAAGAGTCTCTTATGGTTTGTCTCTCTCTTTGATTTCATCCAATTTTTCCCTCCCTTCTCCTATGATCCTCTGTTTTGTTTCTTAAATTCCACGTATGAGTGAAAGCGTATGGTAACTGTCTTCCTCTGATTGACTTATTTCACTTAGCCTAATACCCTCTAGTTCCATCCATTGTTGTTTGTTTTCTATAGGACCCATGTATTCTTTCTTTTCTCTTCTTTTCTTGCCTTTTTAAAATTAATTGTTTTAAAATATTCCTTTGATCTTTACTAATCCCTTAATATCCATATTGCTTTTAAATATTTTTAGTGGTTGTTTTAGGGCAGGAGTCAGCCCCTCGCCTGTTTTTTATGGCCCATGAAACAAGAATTTTTTTTAAATAACAGGCTTAATTTTGTAGAACAGTTTAAGAAGTACATAAAATTGTGAAGAAAGTGTGGCTTTTCCGTATGTCCTGTGCTCAGTCTTCTCTATTCCTAGCATCTTACCTTATAGAATGGTCCATATGTTACAATTAACGAACCAGTAGTAATACATTTTTGTTAATTAAGGTTCATACTTTATTCAGATTTTCTTAGTTTTTAGAAACTGTGATAAAATAAGGAGGCCCAGATGGCTCAGTTGGTTAAGTGTCTGACTCTTGATTTCGGCTCAGATCATGATCTCTGGGTGGTGGGATCGAGCCCCTCATCCAGCTCGACATTCAGTGCAGAGTCCACTTGGGATTCTCTCTCTTCTCCTCCCTCTGCCCCTCCCCCTGCTTGCACATACACACACAGTCTCTCTCTCAAATAAATAAATAAATAAACAAATAAATCCTTTCAAAGTGTGATAAAATACACATAACAAAAAATTTACCATCTTAGGGACGCCTGGGTGGCTCAGTTGGTTAAGCATCTGCTTTCAGCTCAGGTCTTAATCTTGGGGTCCTGAGATCGAGTCCCACATCAAGCTCTCTGCTCAGAGGGGACTCTGCTTCTCCCTCTCACTCTCCCTCTGTGCTCTCTCATGCTCTCCCTCTCTCTCAAATAAATAAATAAAATCTTTTAAAAAACTTACCATCCTTGCCATTTTTAAGTGCTTGGCTCAGTAGTGTTAAATATATTCACATCATTGTGCAACCAATCTCCAGAAGTCTTTTCATCTTGCAAAACTGAAACTCTATACCCATTAAACAATATCTCCCCATTTTTCCCTCTTCCATCCCCTGGCAATCACCATTTTACTTTGTATTTTTATGAATTTGATTACTCTAGATACCTTACATAAGTGGAATCACATAGGATCTATCTTTTCATGACCAGTTTATTTCACTTAGCCTAATGTCCTCCAGGTTCATCCATGTTGTAGCTGTGTCAGGATTTCCTTCCTTTTTAAGCTTGATTAATATCCCATTGTATGTATATTCCACATTTTGTTTACCCACTCATCCATCAATGATTACTTGGGAGATTTCCTCAGTTTTTACCTAATGTCCTTTTGTCATTCTGGGATACAATCCAGGATGCCACACTACATTTAAACATCATGTTTTCTCAGGCTCCTCTGGGAAGTGACAGCTTCTCAGACTTTCCTTTTTCTTTTTTTTCTTCTTTTTTTATCTCTTTCTTTTCCATTCATCCATTTTTTTATGACTTGGATGTTACTGAAGAGTAGCGGTCAGATATTTTATATAATATCCCTTTATTTGGATTTGTCTGATGTTTTTCTCATGCTTTGACTAGGGTTATGGGTTTTTTTAAGGAAGACCACACAGGGGAAGTGTCAGGGGTTTTTTGTTGTTTTTTTTTTTTAAGATTTTATTTATTTATTGGACACAGAGAGAGAGAGACAGCCAGTGAGAGAGGGAACACAAGCAGGGGGAGTGGGAGAGGAAGAAGCAGGCTCCCAGCAGAGCAGGGAGCCCGATGCGGGGCTCGATCCCAGGACTCCGGGATCACGCCCTGAGCGGAAGGCAGACCCTACAATACAGTTTATTCTTTTTTATTTAAATAGTCAATTGTCTATTAAACCAATTTTTAAGGGTGAAAAACATCTTTCATATTTAACCACATATTTTCCATTTCAGATTCTATTTATTCCTTTGTGCAGATCCAAATTTCCATCTGGCATCGTGTTCCCTCTGCCTGAAAAACTTAAATATTTGTTATAGTGCAGGCTGACTAATGACAAATTCCTTCACGTCTGTGTGTGCGGAGAAGTTTTCATTTCACCTTCCTTTTTAAGGTATTTTCACTAAGCTTAGAGATCTAGGTTGATAGTACCTTTCTTACTCACAACTTAAAAAAATTATATTCTATAGTCTTCTGGCTGTGTAGCCTCTGACAATAAGGCCGTGATGATTTTATCTCTCTGCATGTAATGTCCTTTTCCTCCTCTAGTTTCTTTTAAGATTTTCTCATTGTCACAGACATTCAGCGACTTGATGATAATCAACCTCACTATCGTTTTGTGGTGAGTGCTGAGATTCTTGGATCTTTGGGTTTCTAGTTTTTGCCAGATTTGGAGAATCTGGGGTCACTATTTTTCCATTTTCTCCTCTCTTTCAGGGCTTCCACCAGAAGTATGTTAGAGCACTTGATAGCCTCTTCTAGGTCACTGGTTCTCTTATGTTTTCAATGTGCTTCTTTTTTTTCTCCCTGTGCTTCCTTTCAGAAACATTCCACTGATATGTCGTCATATGGCTTCAAGTCTACTGATCTCTTCTTCTGCAATGTCTAATATGCTGTTAATCCCATCTATTCAAACTATATTCAAAACACATTCGGATTATATATGCTTGATTTCTTCAATTTGTCAGTCTTAAGGTTGTGTCCTTGAAGTAATGTGCCTCTTAAGATTTTTCTCTGTTTTTAATTTTTAGCCAGTTAACCTCAATGTGCCTGAGTATGGTTTCTTTGTAATTACCCTATTTAGTTTGGTGCTTATGCCAAGTATAGAGTATTTTTGGCTAGTATATTTTGGCCAGTAATATTATTTCTACCCCATTATCTCTCTCTTCTCCTTTTTGGACTCCAGAAACATATGTTAGAACTTTTGTTGTATTGCATGTAACATTAGTGCTATTTTCTGTGTTCTCCATCTTTTTTTTTTCTGTCTGTGCTTCAATCTAGGTATTTCCTGCTGAACTCCCTTCCAGCTTACTAATTCTCTCTTCTGCTCCATCTACAATGCCTTTAGATCTGTGTAATAAATTCTTAATTTTAGTTATTGTATTTTTTCCATTCTAGGATTCCATTTGATTCTTTACTGTTCATGAATCCCAGTTCTTTTATGAAACCCTACAGCTTTTTATCTATTTCTTTACACAGTAAAATCTCATTTTCAAACTGTGTCTTGATGAAAATAGCCAAATTTGAGCATCAGAAGACCTTCCAGTCTACCTAATGCCTAATCTCTGCAGTTCTGAGAAGCAAATATACAAAATAATTTAAAACAATAAGGCTTATGCCGGTGGTGTGTGTGTGTTTGTGACAGTGGATAACTGAGGACTTGCCAATGGATGAATGAGAATGGGAGGATGTGTGTATATAAAAGGTTAATCAGTTCTGAGCAATGATGAAAAGGTTTTACTATTGACCTTTATAACTGTGAAGGTTTCTACATTTGATCTGAGCTCAGAATTGAAAAACAACAACAAACTATGTCTGATAACTCTAATATCTGGATCTCCTGGGAGGTTGTATTGTCTATGATCTGTTTTTCTCTTAGGTTTCAGGCATTATTCCAGCTTCTTTACAGCCATGGTAATTAATTTTATTTAATTTGAAGCAATCTCAAACTTATAGAATGGTCCCTAATATAGTACAAAAAACTATTTCTCTGTCTCATCTGGGAGGAAATTGCCACTATCCCCCAAACACTTCAGTGCATGATCCTTGTGAAGAAGGACATCCTCTTGGATAACATCATCAAAGTCAGGAAATTAACATTGAAGCCTTACTGCCATCTAACCCACACCTCCCTTTCACGTTTCACCAGTGATCCCAATAAAGTCCTTGTAGCAAAAGAATCCAGGACAGAATCGCATTACTACCTGTGGTTCTCAGATATCTCTATTCTCCATCAACATGGAATGGTGTTTCAGTCTCTTCTTAACCTTGATGACACTCATGTAGATTATAGGCCCGTTGTTTTGTAGACGGTCTCTTAACTTGGAGTTGCCCAATGTTTCCTCCTAATTAAATTCAGATTGAGCATTTCATGTAGGAATGTCGCAGAAATGATACTGTCTCTCTCCCCTTGCATCCTATTGGGTACTGCCTGATTGTCATTTGTCCCATTACTGTGATGTTCACTTTGACTACTTAATGAAGTTGGTGTCTGCCAGCCTTCTTCACTGTAAAGTTACCTTTTTCCCCTTTACAATGGATAAATATTTTGTAGGAAAGCACTTTGGGAATGTGTAAATACCTCATTCCTCAACAGACTTTCCATGGGTTCATTTATTTATATCAGTATAGAGTCATGGATCCCTATTTTATTCAACAAGTTGGAATCTATTAATATTCATTATTTTGATGCTCAAAAGAATCAGATCCAGCCAATGGAAGTCCTTCCCAGCTGGCTCCTGCATTCTTCTGACATGTCTCCATCATTCTTTGACTACTTATTTTTAGCAGAGCTTTATTGAGTATAATTCACATACCATACAATTCACCCATTTAAAGTGTACAATTCAGTGGTTTCTAGTACATTCACAGATGTGTGGCATCACCACGGTTAATTTTAGAACAGTTTCGTTGTCTCCAGAGTAAACCTTGTAATCTTTAGCTATCTTCCTCGTATCCTCCTGTCCCCACTTCAGCCCTAGGCAACCACTAATCTACATTCTGTCTCTGTACATCTCCCTATTCTGGACTTTCACAGGAATGGAATCATATAACATGTGGTGTTTTGTGACTGGCTTTTTTCACTTAGCATCATGTTTTCAAGGCTCAACCATGCTCAAGGTAGCATGTATAATTACTTCGTTCCTCTTTATGGCTGAATAATACTCCGTTGTATGGATAGACCATGTTTTGTTTGTTTTCATCAGTTGATGGACATTCGAGTTGTTTCCACCTTTTGACTGTTATGAACAATGTTGCTATAAACATTCCTGCACAAGTCTTTGTGCGGACATATGCTTTTATTTCTCCTGGGTATGCTTAGAAATGAAATCGCTGGGTCATATGGTAACTCTATTTAATCATTCCTGAGTACTTCTTTTATTTTCTCGCACAAGATGATTCAGGCTTGTCTTGTACTTTCCCTGCCCCAGCCCTGTAATCAGCCATTTCCTGAAAGGAGTCCTGGTTTCTTCTGGTGGACAGTGGTGTTTAGAAATCAAGACTTGAGCATAGCATAACGTATAGAGTTGTCAAATCACAGTGTTGTACAGCTGAAACTAATGTTAACTGTGTGTCAACTATACTTCAGTTTAAAAAAAGGAAAGAAATCAAGACTTGGGCGCTAGCTATGCTCATTATTATTAAGATGTCACTACTCCCAAACCCTCTCGGTGGGTGAAGCTAGGAAATGTATGCATGTATACACATAAATGTACGTGCATTGACACATACACACAACATAAACACCTATGTACACACTGACATCAACATTTATTTCTGTATCTATTTATTTTGAAAATCTCAAGTTCTCACCAATACCTCCAATTCCAACCCAACACCGTAGGGTTCATTCTAGTTTTCTCCCTTCCCATATTTTTAACATCCTTTGCCAACACTGAGAAACTTGGCTCATTCTTTCAACACATTTCCTATTGGATTGGTCCCTCTATGGTTAACCAACGGCCCGCTGCCCCAGCTCCCTATGCAGACCCCTCCTGAGCCCTCCGGGGCTCCAACACTCTGCCCCAGGCCACCACGACCACCCTCTCCCCCACCTGGACATGTTCTTCACCTCAACAGGCTCTGACATCCCACACCCTTTGGATGCCCTGCCCCCGCCTTTTCAGGGATGCCCTTCTTATCCCCTGTGGACTCCCCTTCTTGGGGCTTGGCCACTGCCTCAGTCAAATGCCCCTTCAGGGTCCAACCAATCTCCCTCACGGAGCTGGCCCCCACGTGGATATCGTCCTTATCTTGTTTGGGTTTTAACATCTCACACCAGGTTGTCTTCCCCCTTGGATGCCTTCCTTTTTTCTGCTCAAGCTCTGACATTTGGGTGAGGCTATCTGCTTCCATCATTGAGCATTGACTCTCTTTTCTCGCTCTCTCTTGCTCTCTCTCTCTCTCGCCTGCCCCACTGCCCGTCCTGCTCTGGCTGTCCGCCCAAGCAAAGAAGCCCTCCTTACTTCACTGGAGCTCCCAAACCATTGCTGGACCACTGCATTCCCCAGCCCCACCCCCAGGGACATCTACCTTGCTTGGCCTATCTAAAGGCTTCTGGACTGAATTGTTCCTGAAGGGAAGGGAAGAGGAAAAGAAAGAGGAGGGCAAGGAGAAGGAGGAGATGGAGGAAGACAGCTGTCTGCCTGACAATTTTTTATTGAAAGGTCGACGTGGTGTGTGACAGGTTATAGAGGCTCCGGTTGATGTCATCTTCTTCCACAGAGAACTCCATTCCCTTCCAGGGTCCCAAGGTAAGCCAGATTGCAGCAGGTTGAAGAGTGAGCTCACTGGCCACTGAGACACCCCTCAGAAGAACTGTGCTGGGAAGGGAGAAGAGGGCCAGGAAGGTGATGTGGGGGTTCAGGAGCGCAGGGTGGGGAGAGACACTAGCCTGTGTCTGTGGGCAGACAGGAAGGAGGCCCGTCCAGTGGGAGATGTGGGCAGCACCTGGAGAACCAGGGAGGGGAGGGAGGGCAGCAGTGCGGGGCCCTGAGCCCGGGGAGGCGGGCTTTGGCCAGGAGAGGGGACCACTTCCTAGGGCGAGGAGAGGAAAGGCTCAGGCCTGCCAGGTGTCTAGGACTTTGGCTGGGACCCTGCCTGCATCTCTGTGCGGCTGAGGTGAGCTCACTGCAGGGAAGGGTAGCCCAGGGTGGGGGAAGGAGGCGGAAGGAACAGGATGGGGGGGGGAGCGTGACTCAGTGATGGGGGGTGTGTGTCAGTGAGGGAGGGGAGCTTGGTGGCAGGAGGGAGCTTAATGAGAGGAAGGACCTGGAGGAGGCCATTAATTGGAAGGGGGCTTGGAGGTCCCATCTCTTTGTCTAGACAGGGAGCACCTGAGAGCAGTAACTGTCCCTTCCCCTTTGATAATGGTCCCAACACAGAGCCTCAGAGTGGGAAGTGAAGAGGTGGCCTCTTTTCTCATTCTTTTCCAGAGAACCGGCCTGGTGGGGAGGGGGGAAGGCAGCAAGACTGCAAGCCCCAGACTTTCTGCCTCATGGTGGGTGTGGGGAAGTGAGGGTCTCTCCCTTTCTCTCTCCTCCCCTCCTCAGTTAGGCCTTTGGCCCCTGGGATCCTGGAGCAGACCAGTGTCCTGCGTGGGAGGGGAGGGGGGGTAAGGAAGGGGCTGGGGGCTTCCTCTCTGCCTCCCTCCATTCCCCACAGGTCAGGCAGGGGACCAGGCTGGATTTGTTTCCCATTTTGCTTCTGGCTCTTCTGGTGGAAAAATCGAAGCACTCCCCTTGGTACAGCTGAGGCGGAGGGGAGAAGGCGAGAGCGTGGCTGGGAGGCTGGCCTGGCGGGGAAGTTGAGGGGCAGGCGGGGCCTGGCTGGGAAAGACTGCCCCCCCCCAGCCCCCTTGTCCTACGTGGCTCTCCAGGCCCAGGCTTCAGTCCTACAAGGCTGAGGTGGGGGAGGAGGGGCCAGGGAGGAGGCCAGCCCTGGCTTGGGTTCAGCCTCAGGCCCTTAGCACCCTCTTCCCAGGCTTATTGCCAAAACAGCCTCCAAAGGGTGACTTAAAGTCCCCTTGGTGTCCTAGAAGGAACCACTGGGAAGCTGTGCAAGAGGGAGCCAAGTCGGGATAGCCCAGGGCTTTTTCCTAAGGGGGAGGCAAGCTCAGAGGGTCCCCCAGGCAGCCACTGGGCATTTCTGGACACCTGGAGACATGGGAAGCTTTTCTGTCCTTGATCCATGTCACCTTCACGACCACCCCAAGCAGCACTTTATGCCCCATTTTATAGGCGAGGAAATGGAGGCTCTAAGAAGTCAAGGTTTGCAGAGCCTCAAAGTGGCAGTCAGGATTTATGTCTGGCTCATTGGATAGTGTTCTCTCCCCAGCACTGGAAACCCCGGAAAGCCTTCCTCCCCGGGGCCCAGAGCCCCCTGAGCAGCTAGCTCTTGGTGGGCTGCCCGATCCATCGGGGAGAGCACCTGCAGGAAGCCACGGGGTGCTTTGGGCCATGCCCCTGCCTCCACGCAGCCCCGCAGTCTCTCCCACCAGCCCCAGCACCTCATCTAGCAGAGAAGAGCCGGGGAGACCTCCCACCCTCCTCCTGTGGAGCTAACGCCACCCCCACCCCCCAAGTCCATTTTTCCAGCCACCCCAGTCCCTCACCCAGGCCCCCTCTCCAGCCTGATGGAAAGAGGAGCCCAGAGAGGAGCCCAACCACTTTCCCTCTGGAATCTGCTGCCTCGGCTTTCGGATGGAGAAACCATCTGGAGTGTATTACGGGCGGCAGAGAAAGCCGAGAGCAGGAAAATGTGAGTTGGCCCCCGAGGCTCCCGTCTACAGGAAGAAGGGGCTCAGTGCTCTTCAGAGGATGGGCCGGCAGCGCCCCCCACTTTCCCAGTCCCTGGAGGGGGCAGATAAGAGATGTGCCTGGGAGAGGATGGCCTGCGGAAGACAGTGTCCAGGCCTCTGGACACGAACCTCTAATCTTACCTACTCTCCCATTTCACAGATGAAACTGAGGTCCAGAGAGGGATAGTAACTTCCCCAGGATCACCCAGCAAGTCATAAGGAACAAGGTGGGAGGGAGAGCCCTTCCACATATACTTACATGTCAATGGACTGGACATCCCCAGAGTTGGGATGGGGGCGCAAAAGTTGGAAATGGGGGCAGGCTAGAGGCTGGAGGATTTTTCTCTCCCTCGGTTTCAAATGAGTGAAGTAAAGGGGCAAAGGCCAATGAAAACAGGAAGGAAGATCCTTCGCTTTTTCTGGGTCTCCATTCCTCGCCTCCCATTCCCAGTCCCAGTCCTGCCCCACTTGTCGCCTTCCCCTGTGCCTGGTTCCCGAGGCTGGCAGGGTCCCCGGGGGTGAGGGCCCTGGAGGATCTCCCTCAGGGTGGGGGTGGGGGGGGCCCAGAGCCCTTCCCCCGTGCGGGCCCCAGCTCCAGACGTGGCAGGGCCAGCAGGAGTGAGGTTTCTCTGCTCCCTCCCAAGTGCTGTGCTGGCGGCTCCCGAAATAAAAATCAAATGTGGGCTTGGCAGAGGGAGCGGGGTGGGAGAGCAGCCGGCAGCGCTGGGCTTCATTCTTTCCATTGTAACTTCACCTCCTAACCTCTGGCATTTTAATTATTCTCCTACCCGCTTGCTTCTGCTGGGGCCAGAGGGTGAGGTCACCCTTTCCTCTAGCCATCAAAGGGGCGGCACGGCCTGGACCCCCAGCCCCCATCCTGCTCCCCAAAAGCTGGGGGGGGCGGGGGCAGGTCAGGGGCACCGGCCTAGGTGCTCCCTTCTGCTTCTGCTGGTCCCTGAGGGTGCCTGGAGAGGGCCAGGCTCCCAGATCTCCAGCCGGGAACCTATGGTGCCGTGTGTGAATCATTGGGTCCGTACACCCACTGCTCTGCTGAACGGCGGCCACCGTCTTCAGCCGACACATGACCAGCCCACCGCCCATTTTGTGGATGCTGCAGACATGCTCAGTGTGTGCAGAGCAGGGCCTAGGACCCGGTCTGCAGCTCCTGGTCTGCACTCTTGCCAAACCCACGAAGAGGGCAAGAACAGCTCAGTCCTGATCATTTGCTTCCTCTCCCCAGGGTGTCCATTTTTTTCCCCATGGTAAGTGATTTAAAGCATTATTTTCATATTAAAACATACAAGGACATAGTATGCGGTAGGGAGTAAAACGCCCTATGAATTTTTTTTACAAGTTCTCAGAAAAGATCCCCACTTGGGACTGTCCACAGATGCCTGGGAACAGCCTCTTCCCCCTGGGCCTGGCCACGAAGCAGGAGGAGACAGTGGGCATATCTGCGTGTGGCCAGTTTGTTCGGACCCCAGGCTGCTGCCGAAGACGCTGCTGGGTGAGGGGGGGCAGCCGTGGCGCATGCTGGGAGGCAGAGGCCCAGAGCCGAGCCCTCTGCTGATTCTCGAGTCTCCCGAGAAGGTCCGTTTCCACGGGACAAGCAGCACAGGCCCAGGGCGGCCTCAACTTGGACCCCAGGGCCAGCAACCCAAGCAAGGCCCCTGCTTGTCCCCAGGTCCTGGCAGCTCCCCGACCCCACTGCCTCACTGCCCCGCCCTGGGACGAAGGCCTCTGCCTTCCTCCTTCTTGCCCCGTCAGTCTCCCCTGAAGGAATGTTCCACCAACAAACAATTCCCATGCACCTATCCTGCCTGTGCCAGGCCTTATCGTGGGCAGTTATGGCCTCTGTCCCAGGAGAGCTTCTGGAAGCAAGGAGTGAAGTGCGGTGCAATGCACTCAATGCAGTGTGTTGGGGGCTGGGCGTGGGGGCGGGTACTCCTGGGAGAGAAGTCCTGAGCCAAGCTCAGGGAGCAGAGCATCAGATCAGACTTCCCAGTCTGGAGCCCTGAGGGAGAGCGTGGCTGGCCTGGGGAGCAGCCCCTGCAACAGCCCAGCATGAGCAAGAACCCAGTACAGAAGCTGCCTGTGTAGAGGCTGCAGGGGGTGGGGGGGTTGGGGGGACAAGGGAGGAGGGAGATGCAGGAGCGCTTAGAGTGGCAGTGGGGGTGGTCAGATGAGAGGATCAAATGTGTGTTCTGGGAAGATTTCAGGGTGATGTATGGTGGACTGGCTGGAAAGTGATCAGCGTGGAGGAGGGGCGGCCCCTAGAAGGCTGCCACCCGCGGTCCAGGTGGGAGGTGACAGTGCCCAGGCCCAGGCCAGTGGCAGCAGGGTGGAAAGAGATGGCCAGATTGACAGAGATATAGGAGGCCAAAGTCACAGGACTCGGTGACAGATGGGCAGAGGGATAAGGGCTGGCTCCTGGCTTTCTGGATTGAACATCTGGCCGGGCGTTTTTCTGCCGAACGCAGTGATCCACCTCACGGGGCTTCCCAGGCGGCTGGAGGTGTGAAGGGCCCCCCGGAAAGAGGGCCGAGAGAAGAGGCCAGGCCCAAACCCGGGGCAAGACAGAGAAGACAGTGCCCCTGAGGGGGTAGAGAAGGAGGAGCCGGAGAGGGAGGTGGGAAACCAGGAGAGGAGGGGGCCGCCAAAGTCCCCAAAGGAGGAGGTCTCCTTAAAGGCCAACAATGTCAACAGCCACACAAGTAAAGCAGGCTGAGGCCCGGAAGGGACACATTGTCTAGGGACCAAGAAGCCTTTGCCTTTTTCTGACCCTTGGTCATGGTTTCTCCCTGGCTTCAACCTCCGCAGCTCTCTGTTCCCAGATCCCACCATCCTCTCCATGCCCCAGGCTCCCCCACCCTTCCATGCCCCTCACTCTTCCCCCGGTGCCTCTTTCACCTCACTCCTTCTCTCCGACCCGAAGACTCCACATCTTTCTAAGAGGAACTCCATGCCCCCCCTCCGCCACTTGGGTCCTGGCTACCGTCCCAGGCTTCTGAAATCACCCACCACCACCACCAACAGTATATACCATTACATACACCTCTCACCAGAGAACCACGCAGATCCAGAAGCTGGGCCGGAGACGAGCACACACCCCACCTCTGGCCTCCTGGGTAACTCACAGTCTCCTAGATGAAACCCCAGTGGGCTGCCGGGCTCCAGGCTGGCTCCAGGCCAGCCTGGCCCCCAGGGGCTTCTGGCCTAAAGGAGAGAGAAAAGCAATGACCCCAGCAGGCCCGTGCAGATTGAGAGGGGAGGCCCAGAGAACAAGCTACGGGAGTTTGGATCCAGCAAAGGGACCCTAGCAGACTTCACAGAAAAGGCGACTGACTCTGCCTGGGGCTTGAGAGGACTAGCAGGATTTGGTCAAGTGGCCATGGCAGCAAAAGGAACCACAGGAGGAGGGGAGGGTGAGAGGGGTGTGACCGTGGAAAGGGGCCCACGTTTGCACGGCATCCGGTAGCTCGGTGTGGCTGCTGGCCGCAAAGAGGGGGCAGGAGGCTGCAAGGTGAAGGGGCCAGAGCACAGGGGTGTGGGGTACCCAGGGAGACCTCAGACTGTGTCCCCCACTGCCTCTTGACCTGGGGCTCTCCAACCTGGCGCTGCTTCCCTCCTCATTCATTCATTCATTTATTCACTCATTCGGGAAATTTCCTCCTCTGTGCCAGGTAAGTGCTGACGACACTGGGAGGGCCAAAATAAAGTCCCTGCTGTCCCAGAGTTTAAGTTCCAGGAAGAGACCCAGACTCTAAAGCCATAAACAAATACAGACTAAAAATGAAGATCATGATAGGGGTTGTGAAGAAAATAATGACTGGCCACTGAGAGTAGAGCCCGTGACCCAGGGCTCCTCTGTGCGGGCAGAGCCTGCGTCTCCATCAGACGTGGAGCCCCGCACGTCTGCGGAAGGACAGAGAAGGGAGCATCTGGAAGCAAGAGCTGGGTGCGCAGAGAGCTCCCACGAATGGCTGCTTCCCCTGCCATTGAGCCTCCAGCAGGGCCCCCCTTCCTCCAGCAGTGCCCACCGCGCGCTAACTGCTGCCCCCACCACAGCCGCCACCACATCCTTCAGCAGCCACCGCTGTCGGTGCCTAAGACCCATAAGCCGGAGCCCTGGCCAGCAGGTGCAGGGGGCCCAGGGAGGGCTCTGCAGACGGACCCAGGATCCGAGGGTGGCCGCAATCTTGGAAAGGAACCCCCCTTCCCAGACAGGCCTGAGGGGGAGGGCTTCTCTCCCCCCTCCCCTCTAACCTCTGCCCCATTAAACCCTTAAATTAACCTCAGCCCCACCCGAGCTGGAGAGAGTGCCCCAAAATAAATCTTAAATTACATGCTGCCTGGGGGCAACCACAACTCTCCTTCTTCCCTCTCCAGCAAGTAGATCCACCCTGACCAAAGCTGGGGGGCCTCCCCCCAAAATGGCTATTTATGCAGCTCCCCTCTTTGTCGTCTGGCCCTGCTGTCCTTTGGTGGGTGAGGCCCAAGCAGGCTACACAGCTCTCCCAGGAAGTTGAAGTCAGTGGGGGAGGCTGTGAGACTCCCCAGGGTCTGACCGGGCATGGGGATATCATTTACGGTCCCTGTCAGGAGACTTTGGGAGGGCTGCTAACAGTTACACCCAGGCAAGGGCATAGATCTGGATCTTGGGCACGCTGGGCTTCTGGTCACCCAGGAATGGGGCCCGGACTGCACTCACTCTCCCCGAATGCAAGTTTCTCAGGAATGAGAGAGAGAGAGAGAGGTGCCTTCACCCCCTGGTTGCCAAGCGAGCAGTTCTGAAGATGGGCAGCCCCTCCCCCCCAACCTGGCAAGGGCAAGATGGCTCCGGCTCCAAGGACCCCAAGCACAGGGGGATTTTGGTGTGGGGGGCTGGGCAAAGAAAGTGGGAAGCTGGACGTGGTTATTTTGAGACCACAGGGCCAAGCCAAGGACCTCCCTGGAAAAACCACCTTCCGTTCTGGGAACCCAGCTCCGGGTTGGAGCTGCTTCCCTCAAGGACTACAGAGAAGGGAGGGGAGGGAAAAGGCGAAAGAGAAGGAACGAGAAGACAGTGGGAGATAGAGAGGAACAGAGGAACAGAAGTAAGGGAAGACACAGACCCAGAAACACCCAGGTGCGTGACACCACGGAGGCCGGGAGGACAGGGCGGGCCCCGCCTGGCAGCACCCGGCCTCTGCTTCGTGGCACCTGTGAGCCTGGACACCTGGCCCGTGCCCCCTGGTCCCCTCTGCCCTGCTTGTCAAGAGTGTGGGTGAGAGGTCTCCAGGCCGGCCCGGGGTGGGGGAGCAGGGGTGGGGGGGAAACCTCCTGCTGCTCCTCCCTGCCCCACCCCTGCCGGGGGGGGGGGCCCTCCCCTCCGCTCCCACTGGCTGCCCCTCAGAAGGCTTCCTGGGGGCTGAGGCTTCTCTGGCCTCTCCGTTGCCCTGCAGGGGGAGCCACAGTGAGTTCAGAGGGTGGACAGGTAGATAAGTGCCCCCTCTCTCTGTGGCCTCAGCCCCAGAGGAGGGGAGGGGACTGGTGCTGAAGGAGGGGGTGAAGGGGGGGTAAGGAAGTGGGGAGGCCAGGAGAACCCGCCCCCCAGGAGCTGGCTTCCAGGTCTGAGTCCCAGGAGGAGAGAGTGAGGTGGCCCAGGGATCGGGCAGTGGCTGTGGTACGGCTGTGTCTGAGGGTCAGGTACACGTCCAAGTTCATACCTCACGCATGTGATTTAGGGGACAGGGCTCGCCCACGGACTGAGAAGGGAGTGAACAGGACAGAACAAGAGAAGCGGGTCAGGGGCCACCACTGAAAGGATATTTGCATTCACAAATGAAGTGGGTGCCAAGAACTGTGCCGAGATCCTAGAGGAGAGAGTAGTTGGGGGGTGGTGGTGGGAGGGAATAGAAGATTCCACCAGTGCTGCCTGGGAGGGGTGAGGATTCCTGCAGTGTGTGGGGGGGTGCCAGTTACAACAGCCCCTCCCCCTTATAGGTGGTAACATGTTGTGTCCCTATTAAACTTGATTATCCAGCCACTTACCAGGTCCCCATAACCCCTACCTGCCCAGAAAACCCTGTTTATGGGGCCTGGGGCATCGGACCTGCCGTTCAGCTGGAGGAGGTCACCCAAACCACAGCAGAGCCTGGAGTGGAGAAGCAGTGCCTAGCGCGGCGGGCACCGGCTCAGACACTTAGTGCCCTGTTTACCCTGGCATGGGCAGCTGGCACAGGTGGGGCTCTCCAGGGAGCGGCCAGAGGCACGGCCAGCAGACCCACCTGGAGGCCAGAAAGGAGGCCAGGACTCCGCAGCTGGGGGAAGGGTGCAGGGAGAGACATCCAGCACAGCTGCAAACCTGGACCTCGCACCGCTGCACATGGGGCATGAGCCCCCCAAAGCTCCTCGGCCTCTCAGCTGCGCGGCAAGAGATGATCTCACGGGCCAGGCGGGGCCCAGGGAGTGGGGAGGCTGGAGGAGGGGGAAGAAGCCCCAGGACTTTGGAGCCCTGTTCTGGTGGGCCTGGACGCCTCTGGACTCCCAGGTCTGCGGGACTGACCCACCCAAAGGCACATGGAGCTTCGCTTAAGCACGCACCATCACAGCCCCCCACGCCGCCAATCACCACACCCGTACTATCTCCATGTTTCTCCTCCATCATACAGACCATAGACACCATGCCCCACCGCCCAGTGTACCCGGCGTGCACAGGGGCTTCTAATATTCCGCACACAGATACAGCTTACAGGGGTCAGACACACGATGCTCGCCCCGATCCCCCCTACCCCACATGGACCTACACTCCAGCAGCAAGGTCCTACACACGTGCACGCACACACACACACACCCTCCTCCCAGCACCACACCCACCAAAGGAGCCAGGAGGGGTCTAACATTTCAGTCCTGAGCTTCTCCGCCTCTCCCCCCATCTCTATCCCCCCTCCCACCCTCCTCTATCCACCCCCTCCCCACTCACTGCCCCCTCCTTCTGCCTCTGTCTCTTGGTCTCTGGGCGACCTCCTAGCAGAGCCCCCTACCCTGGAGCCTCGTTCTCTCCTCTGTCCATCTGCACCCAGGTTGCACATCTGGGCGGCTCCTGGCAGCTCCACCCGCCCAGCCCAGGGGGGCTCCAGAGCAAGGGGAGCTGCAGCCGACAGTTGCTGGGGGGGGGCTCACTTCCCCCTGCTTGTCATCCCCCCCCACATGGACCGCCCACCCCTCCCCACTCCGGGCTGAGTCATCCCCACATCTGGAGCCTCAGCACATCTGGAAGAGCTGAAGCCTGTGCAGCCAGCTCCACGTGGACACCCCTCCCCCACACTGCATTTCACTCCCACCCCTCACAGAAGCTGGGGTCACCCCCTCCACCCCGACCTGGGCCGGCCTGCGTCACCTAGCAGGCAGGCAAGCGTCCCAGAGCCAGTCTCTGCAACAGGACGTCTACTGACACTGTCTCCCTCCCAGGTGACAGTGACCTTGGCCCCTTGGTGCCCACGGCACCGGGCAGGCAGGACCGCGCTGGCCTTGGGGGAGGCCAGGCCCCAGGCTGGGGGAGGCCAGCGAGCCCCAGTGAGGAGGCAGTGGTTTGGCCCAGCAGGCAGAGGCAGTTTACCCTGGCCCGGGGCCGTGAAGCCAAACATCGTTCCCTAACCTCGCAGACACATCAAAGCCGGCCAGGAAGGGGCCCTTCAGCAGAGGAAACCTGCAGTCCTGGCCGCCTGACAGCTTGGCTCCGGGCGTAGGACCACCCTGTCCCACTCAGCAGCCCAGGTTCAGCTGGGGCACAAGCGGCTGGGGCCGCGGGGCAGAAGAGGACGCTTCTAGCCCCTCCCCACCTCCCCCAGTGCTGCAGACAGACTGGGGACTGGCCCGGGTGGGGAGGGTGGCACCACGGGCACCGCGGTTTAGCGTTGGCCCCTAGAACCGGGCTCCCTCCCAAATCTGCCCCTTCCTACCCTGCAGGCAGGCCAGGCCAGTCCTACGGGCTTACTTGGTACCACAGCCTAGAGGAGGAGGGCGGCCTCCACTGTTGGGGCCCTGACTTCATCATCCCCCAGGCTCCCCTGTGGGGGGTGGGGAAGGACCTCTCCACGTGGATGAGGGAGGATGGAGAGGGCAGGGGGCTTCGGCTTCGGGAAAAGAAGGAAAATAGAAGCCCAAGAGGAATGGGGAGACGAGAACTGGGAGGCAAGCCACGGGGCCTCTCTCCAGGGATGGCAGGGGCTGGAGGCGGAAGAGGGGCTGGGAGGCGCTAACAAGGGAGGGAGGAGTGCTAACAGGGCCACTGGGGTGAGGGGGATCCTGGAGGCCGCCCCCTAACGGCTGGCCTGGTGATAAGGCGGGGGAAGGGGGGCGAGGAGGGGGGGCCACCACATCAGCTCGGGAAGTGGGGGGCGGGGGTTGTGCATACACGCGTGCACATGTAGGTACACACAGGCGGACACGCTGCACGCGCCCACACATGGGTGCGTGCACACAACTGGGGCCAAGTCTGTCCTGGGCCGGGGGCCAGATGATGTGGCTGCTTAGAGGAGCTACGGTCTGGTCTGCGGAAGAACCGAGATCTCTGCCCACCATCCTTCTCCCGCCCCTCTGCTCGCCCTCATTCTTTGCCTGACCCCCAGGTCCTCAAGAAGCGATCCGCTTCAGGGGTGTCTCAAGCTGTGCCTTCTCTGCATTTTAGTCTGAGCCCCCAGACCCGTTAGAGGCCCTCCCGTAGATGCGCCCAGCCCCCGGAGGGGCTGCTCTTTCCCCTGGCTGCCTGAACTCCCAGCTTCTTTGGGACTGGGAAGTTCTTCTGAAGTCTGACTACAATCCCGGGTCTGGATCTGACACAAAGGCACCCACAGGCGGGGTGCAGGAAGGTCCTCTTTCAAGGAGCCAAATAGAGCAGAGCTAGAAAGTGGCAGATATCAGGGGATTGCCAGCCCTTTTTTTTCTCTCTGGCTACAGGAGTCTATCTAAAGCAGTCAACACAAGGCTGGGGGTGGGAGTGGGGCTGCAGAGAAGGGGAGGGGCAGGGAAACCTTGGGGAGAAGGAGACCCAGCGAGAGGGGACCAGGGCTTGGCGCCCCAGACTCTCCACCCCACCTCTTGGAGGTGTTTCTCTCTCTCTCCACCCCTGGCCGTGCCCCCCTGAAACCTACACTTTGGAAGAATAATGGCTCCCAAATGCCGTTTTTGTCTCTGCTAAGCCTCTGGGAAGGTGAGTGTTAGTGGAGCCCCTCCAGCCGCTCATTAGGATAATAAGCTGCCTGCAGCGTTAAGTGTCCGGTGGCCCGCCTCCCTCCCCCCTCCTGGCCCGCAGGTTGGTGGCTCAGACTTGGGATCAACTCTAGAAGTCACCTCCCCACCCCATGCCCATCACCCCGAGAATGAGCAAGGGACCAGTGGACTTCAGTTTCCAAAGGAATGCTGGGAAAGGAGGCTCAGATCCTGGCCCCATGGCCAAGCATTCCTGTTGGCAACCCGACATGCATCCTGCGGCCGCCTGGAAGGTGGACTGTGAGCCAAGCAGTGCTTGCAGCTCACCCCCGTAGGAGTTGATCCCGAGGGAGCGATCTTACTCACTGAGAGGGTATGTGTCCACTTGAGAGGGGGTGGTCGGGAAGCAGGAGAGATGGATTCCCCCAAAACACACAGCCCAGTCAGCCTGGGACAACCCCCCCCAAAATGAGAGCCCTCTCCCCCCGTCCCCCCCCAAGGATTTTGGGAATTCATTCCCTAACCCCTCAGAGAAATCCGGCCCCTGACCCTGGGAGGCCCCCAACCGGCTTCAATTCAGGGACAACAGAGCCAGTGTTTACTTGGAACCCGGCGTCACGGGGAAATGAAGATGAATCAGAACTGGGCCAGCCCCCACAGCCTGGTGGGAACATCAGAACACGCAGACATATCTTCTAGGGAGAATGGCCCAGGGCCAGCAGAGAGGCCGAGAGAAAAGGCCTGGGTGTGAAGATCCAAGTCCTGGAAGGCTTTCTGGAGGAGCTGGTATTTGAGCTCAGCCTTGAGGAATGTGCGAGAATTTCTTCCGTTTCAGAGGGGGTCTGGGGACAGGTGTTCTGGGTGGGGAGAATGGCTCACGCAGAGGGAAGAAGGGAAAGAGCAGGGGTCTGCTGGGTGGCTGGAGGACGTGCGGGCAGGACACAGAGCGCACACATGGCAAAGGCAGGCGGGGAGCCCGTGGGCATGAAGGCGGTGACAGGGAGACACCTGTGACGAGCACAAGCGTAGTCCCCCTGGGCTCTCAGCCTGAGGGAGACATGGGCAGCCACCAGGAGGCCAACCCTGGCAGCCCTCAGCTGGCAGTGGGGGAGCAGAAGTGGGGGACAGACCAGGAACAGAGAGAATTACTCAAATCCCTGGTCCCAGCACCACTGCCACAACCGGTCCCCTGTGGTCCTCTAGGAAGAGTGGTCAATACCCCGGCACTGTCTGAGGTGGGTCCCGGGCCCTGCCCTCTCTTACCTGGCTCTTGGGTGGGGCCCGGACTCACTTCATGGCCAGCAGAGGGGGCTGGACTTCAGTGGCCCACCCAGAGGGGGCCAAGAGAGGGTCTCAGACGGAAGCAAGGCCCTTCATTCCTAGACACCTCACTGGGCCTTGACGTGAAATGGAGAGAAGGAGCTTGGGGCCCCTTTCCTCTGCCAGGAGTTAAACATTTACTGCTTGTGAGGATTAGGCTAGCGTTTATTTACCATCACTGTATGCCAACGCTGAGCAGTTTATGTCATCCTCACGATGACCTTCTGTGACTCCCTGTTCCCCACCCCCACCCCCCCTCCAGAGAGAGTCTGGAGAGGCCAAGTGAGGGTTAGTGTCCTAAGACCACACAGCACACCATGGTAAGTGACACAATTCCCGACACAGTCTGTCCCTCCCTGCAGCAGAACTGGGCTCGAGCAGAACACCGTTCTGCAGACTTTGAAAAGAAAGATCCAGTCCAACTGCCGTAAGTCATTTCAGGTATCAGCGTCCATCACAGCACAGGGGAGGGGCTGAGAGGCACAGAACTCAGCCTGGCTCTTCCCCCTCACTCAGGACTGGGCAAGACCTCCCCCCCACCAGCCCCCTGTGAGGAAGTCCTTCCTCCAGACCACCAGCCTCTTCCTCTCAGGCTGCCTGTGGGTGTGGGGTCTTGAGGCCTGCAGGGTTCTGGTCCTGACTCAGTCCCAGGGTCCCGTGTGACTTGGCCTTCCCACCCTTCTGGGCCCCTGTTGGCTTCTCCGAGGGGGGAGCAAGTGGACCCACTGACCTCCAGGACCCTTGCAGCTGGGCCCTCGTAGGCTGCAGACAATCGGCTCGTTCTTCGGTGAATGGGCCGGGGAGGCAGCTAGCGAGTGTGAAGACATTCCAACTTCGCTGCTCTGGGGAAACCCCAGATGGAATCTGGCGTGGAATCTAGAGGGACCCACTGACCGCCTGAGGCCTCCGGTACTCCCCTCCTGCATGCCTAAGCGCACACGTACACGCATGCCCACACTTCGCTCCTGTGGCCAGACTAAGTGTCCAACAGAAGATGGTGTCCCTGTGCAGGACCTTCCTCCTCCGGACAAGAGCGGCCTCTGTCTCCTCCGTCTGGGGCCCCATTGTGACCCTGCCCCTCCCCCGACCTCACCCATCAAGAATCCTGGGGCCCCCGGGGAGCCACGCTGGACGTTGACAATGAGATTTGGGGTTCCTGGCCTGAGTTGGGACCACCCACCTCCAGGTCCCTCACCCCCTCCCCGACTGCGGGAAGGCACAGAGAAAGGCAAGTTGGTGTCATGAAAAAAAAACAAAACTGGGGACCAAGAGGCAGATGCCAGAGGCCCTCTGGACTCGACCCCATGAGCCTCCCTTTCCCACTGGGGAGATGTGGGACAGGGGGCAGAGGGGCTCTTCTCAAATGTCTGTGCCGATGACATTTTAGGAACATGGGTAGGGGTTGCCAGGTTTAACAAATAAAAATACAGGACACCTAGTTACATTTGCATTCCAGATAAACAACACATAAATTTTAGTGTAAGTATGTTCCAAATATTGCATGGGAATATTTAATCTATTCATACTAAAAAATGATTCAGTTTATCTGAAACTCGAATCTAACGGGGCATCCTGTATTTTGTCGGGTAGCAGACCGCAGATCTGTGTCAGGTGGATGCCAGAGAGCCAGAGGGGGTAATGCCAGCCTCCTGACCCCCCGCCTGCCCCTCCTCAGGGCACTGGTGCCTGCCTGGTCCCCACACCACATCAGTCCTCCCAGCCTTCCACGGCCACCCCTCAAACTCCTCCATCCCCTTCTCAGCTCCATCATTTCACTCCCCAGGATGCCCTCTTCCCCTAAGCTCACCCATCTTCCTCTCTCCTAAAGGCCTCGCCTCTGCAGGACTCCAGGTCTGGGCAGAGTAGCAGGGGATTCCAGCCCTGGGTGTGGGTGTGACAGGGCAAGGGCAGGAGGGAAGGAGGGGCAGGAGGGAAGCCCAGCTTAGCAACAACCTCACTAAGGAGGGAGCGATGTGGGTGTTGCTGGGAGAAGGTTCCAAGACTCAATGGGTTAGCCCACTGTTGGTAGAGGGTCTAGCTGGGGCCAGAGCCAACTGCATGGGCAGGAGGGAAGAGATGCCCTGCCCGTGACCTCCTCCAAACTCAGAGTCACCGGGAACTGGAAATAGAGGCCATTTTGTGGGGCCAGACACTGATTTCACTTGGATCAGGAGACTGGAAGATTCTGTCCTTAGGGGCAAAAAAAAAAAAGGGCCAACAGATAATGAGAAACAGAGACAGGGAAAAAGGGACAGAGAGAGACCAGGGGGTCGGTGAGAAATATAGTCAGGGAGACACAGGACCAAATCAGAGACAAAGGAAATAGAAACACAGAGAAAGAAACAGACTCCAAGGGAGACAGTGATTCACAAGCGGAGATGGGAAAACAAGCTCACACGCAGAGATGGAGAGGAACCGCGTGGAGACGGCGATGGGGCGAACAAACAGGAGGACGGGGAGAGACAAGGAGAGGTTACACAAGACAGAGATGAGAACAGAGATAAAGAGAAAGCGGTGAGAGAAAAAGAAAAAGACAAGACAGCCAGGGGAGGAAGTGTGTGCATCCCTACTAAGTTTGGGGATCTTTTTCAGTGGCAAAGTCAGATTAGGGACGAGGCAGGAGACGCCTAAAGAGCTGCTTGCTTAGTCTCTCCGGTGGCCCTCCCTGTCTCCCCGGGCCGGGAGCAGCACCCCACCCGCCAGCTCCACTGCGCCCCCTCCCCAGGGGTCCGGGCTCCATCTCTCCCCCTCCGGCACCGGGTCCACACGTCTCCTCCGTGTTTGGGCTTCTGGCTCTGGCCCGGCGCCTGTGGTCCCCCGAAGCGGCCTTCCACCCCGCCCACCAGCCAGCTCCCCTAGGGCGGGAGCTCGGGGGGGACCCGGCCGCAGGTCCCAGCGCCGCGCAGCCCGGCTCCGTGGGAATCCGGCGTTGGGCGATGCTGCCACCTGCCGGCCGGACCTGGAAGCACAGCGCGCCTGGAGGGCTGGGGCGCGGCCACGGAGGGTCGGAATCCGGCCTTCCCAGCCCGTACCGCCTCCGCGGGGTCTTTCCTGGAATCCGGATGGGCCTGCTCCGCGGCGCCCCTGCTCGCCTAGCTTCCGCTATTCCCGACCGTTGAAGAGCCAGGGGGCAAGGGTCTGAACCCTGGGCCTTAATTTCCCGTGGAGTCAAATGGAGGAAGTGCACCAACGCATCCTCCCAGGATTGCAGGGGACCCTGGGCGGACACGAATGCTGTGCTCCTGAAATCAACCAGGCCTCCAGTCCCTCTCTTCTTGGCCAAAAAAAAAAAAAAAAAAAAAAACGGGCCCCCCCCCCCCCCCCCCCATACAACGCCCTCAATCCACTCCTGGGCCTCCGCCTCCCTCTCCCGCAACCTCTGTTCCCCGCAAGCCTAGATGAGAGGCGGCTTGCAGTGGGCGGCTCGCTCTGCCCGCATCCTTTCCCCCAGCGCCCCCCACCCCACTCCCGGCCCCGCGCAGCACTGCCTCCCTCAAGCCCGGGGCCACTTAAGGGTGGATGGAGCGGGGACTGGCAAGGAGTAGCTCTAGAACTGACCCCACGTTTTCTTTTTTTTTAACCAGTTAATCTCTTCTACCTCATAACTTCCAAGACGCAAACCCGATCTCTTCCCCTCTCCTCCCCTCCCCCTCCCTGCCCCAAGTCCGGCCCTTCGCGCCTGCATAAGCTCCGCCCCCATCTCGAGGCGGGGCCCCATAGGTGGAGAGACGTGGGAGAGGTCGCGGCCCCGCCTCTCCCCTCCTCCCCTTACACACGGAAGCTCCTTGGCCCCCGTGCCAGGATGTCCGACACCTGGGTCCCCGGCCTCGTACCCACTTTGCTGCTCGGCCTCCTGGCCGGCCCCCACCAGGTGAGCGCTTGGGAGGTAAAGCTGTAGAACTTTCAGGGCCCTACCCTTGTGGGTCAGGGGCCTACTTCTGGAGCCTGGTCACCACCTTCCATTGTCAGGATTTCCTCGTGACCGTACGCGATTGGAGACTTCCTTTCTCTCTTTGCTGGGGAGATGCAGGTGGGGGCAGCCTAGGGAGGCCCTGATAAGGCCTGGGTTCCTATCGCGGAACCGTATAGGGGGGACCGTGTGGAGGGACCCGGCCCCCGCCCACCACCATCTGACACCTAGTGCGGCTCTGTGAGTGGGGACTTTGACCCTCCTATTAGCCTGGGCTCGACCTTCCCGCCTCTTCCCGGTGCGTCAGAAAGGGGACTGAAGTCTGGTCGTCCAGCCAGCTTATCACCCTAACTCTGTTCTTCCAGTGCTGGGTGACCTTGGGGGAAACTCTGGCGCTCTCTGGGACTGTGTCTCTGCTTATGCCTTAGGGGAGAGAAGGCTCCTTCCACCCCTCCCAGGAGTGGAAGTAGGATTCCAGCCTAGGCAGGATTTGATCTGGCTGCTTGACCCAAGGCTGGGTTGACCTCTGAAATCCGTGATCCTGAGCAGACCCAGGGTTGATGCGTCCCCTCATTGCTCCCGTTCCTCCGTTAAACTCTGAAAATGTTGGGGAGATCATCCTGGCAACCGACATGGGCCTAGAACAGGGATTTTTTCCACTTCTGTTTGACAATGCCAGCGACATCCCGGGCCCCCTCCCCAGAACAGGGCACAGTCACACAACTGTGTTGCCTCGTGGGGCTGTGCCGGTGAAGCCCTGGCGCTCCTCCTCGGCCAGCTGTGGGTGCCAGCACTAAGCCGAGCATCCCCTTGATTTCTCCCAGCAACTTCAGGCGGCAGATGCTGGTAATCTCCCCTCTGCACGTGTCAGCAAGCTGGGGTTCTCCACGACCACGCTGACGCCCAGTAAAACTCAGACTGAGCCACCTTAGACAAGACCAGCCCCAGGTTAAAGTAGGGGAAGAGAATTTGGGAGACCTACTTTCCCAAACAGCAACCCAGCGTTCATTTATTAAACCTGTTCGTTTTCTGTCCATCTTAGTTGGGGGCCTGGAGATGGGGAGAGACCGGGAGAGGTGGGGTCTGGAATCTGGGGGAGGGGGAAGAGGGTGCTGCCGAGTGCCTGGACCCCTGGGTCTGTCCCCAACTCTGCAATTGCCTCTGGGTGCTGTGAATCTCCCACCCTCTCTGGGCCAGCCTTCAGGGGGTTCATTCCTGCTCTAGTCCCCAGGGGCCAAGGCTTGTGGGAGGGAGGCTTCCAGGTGGAACTGAGCCCCGAAAAGGGGAATCAGCCCACACCTGTTGCTGGCCGTCATTGGTTTTCTTGGCTTTATTGTCGTTAGTAATTGAAAGGTGATTGAGTTATTTCCAGTAAAGGTATGAAGAAGTGGTAGTCGTGGTAGGCGTGCTGAAGTCGGCATCTTACTCTTACGCTGTGGTTGTTTGTCCCCTGAGGCTGGGGTGGAGTGACAGATAACCTCCCATTCCCTCCCGTGTCCCACCCCTGCATTCCCCCACGGCCCCCCACCCCTCTCCCCGCAGTCTGGGAGCAGCAACGGGTAATCAGCAAATGCTCTTTCATTCATTCTGCCAATATTGTGATGGTTGGGTGTTTCACCAGTGATGAGACAAAAATGCCTGCCCTCCTGGGGTTCACGTTCTTCTGATGAGACGGACAATGGACAAGACCGAGGGAAGCCTGCAGTGTGCTAGATGTGGGTAGGAGCGTTGCAGAAAAGCCTGGTGAGGGGCAAGGAGTACTGTGGGGGTGTAGATGCAGCTTTCAATAAGATGGGCAGAGAGTGAGAGGCGGGAGCCGATACCCGGGGTAAGAACGTTCCAAGTGAAGCTTGTACACATCATTGCTAGTCGTCCGGGTAACATCTGGACCAGTACCCTGGATGCCCTACCGAACTGGTGCAGAAGAGGAAGGGAGGGCCCAGGAAGCTGGGCCAGGAGAGGAAAGTCTGGGTGGCTTCAAAGAACAAGGAACAACCCTCCCCCGCCTCCCGGCCAGGCGGAGATCCAGAAGATGAGTGGGGGTTTGGCAGACTATGAAGGATGAAGGCAGGAGGAAGAGGGCCTGCCCTTGCACGCAGGTGTAAAACAGCCAGGAGTGTTCCGGGAACTCCCAGTGGGTGCGTGTGCACGAGGGCAAGGGGGAGAGGCTGGTCGTGGGTGTCCAGGCACCAGGGAGCCACTGAAGGGGGCCCCCAGCAGGGTTTTGGGTGATCAGATTTGCTGGAGAGGAACTTGTCTGCAGTGTGGACAGTGATTGGGGTAAGCAGGAGGAGAGTTGCTGGAACCCCTGACTGTACTTGAGCCATGGAAAGGAGATAGACTACAGGGGTGCTCAGAGGCAGGAGCTTACAGACCTGGGGGTGAGGGGTGTGGTGCAGAGAGAAAGGAGAGCTGGGGGCACCGGGAGTCAGCTGGGGCTCCAGACACAGACCTGGAATGAGGTGGTGAGCAGGCTCCGGGGAGGGTGCTGATCCATTGGGAGCCCGCTGCAGGCTCTCAGCTACCAGGTCAGCAGGGGCATAGGGATGCCGCCCCACCCCTCAGTTTATGATCCCCCCCCCCAACTTTTGCCTCTTTTCTTCCACAGGCTGCTGCCAGATGTGGACTCTTCTTGTAAGTCTGGGATTTGGACTATAACTTCCAGTCTAGGGAAGAAACACCCCAAATCCTTTCCTGTCTGCCTTCATGGGGGGTGCAGAAAGTCACCGCATTCGTCATCTTCATGCCCTGCCTTTCTAGCGGAGAGGGTTTCCCGCTCCCCCCACTCCCTGCCCTCCTCCTCCAGCCAAGAGGGGAGGAGTTGCAGTCGTGGGCGTGTCTGAAGTCTAATCCCCGCCCCTCTTTCCGCCCTCTGGGTCTCAGGTTGTCACTCCTCCCAGGGTACCCCCCCGGGGGGTGGGGCCGCAAACCGTCTGTGCTGTTCTTAATACATAAATGTTAAAAGTCCTGAGCGCAATAAGGAGGGCTGAGGGGGGTGGTCCCTGAGCAGATGAATGTTCCAGGGAGACCCTCCCCCTCTTAGTCCAGGGGCACCAGCGAGGGCTCCAGCGAGTTAGCTCCCACTGCTTCCCTCCATGTCCATCTCCTTCGAGGGCTCTTGCGGCCGCTACAACACGCCGCCCCCACACCTGCCCAGTGAAGTCGACGGATATTCTTGACCCATTTCATAGATGAGGAGAGTGAGACCCAGAAAGGAGTGGAACTTGGCACAAGTAGTGAGATGAGCCTAGAATCCAGCTCCTGGGTCCAAGCCTCAAGGTCCCAGCCCCAGGTTCGCCCACAGGCTCCAAGGAGGGCCCCTCCTCCCCACCCTGCTGGGGCGTGGCTCGTGCCCGAGGATATGGGTGAGTTCGGGGGAGGCTGGGGTCTTCCTGCCACCTTGGTACCAACAGCCTCTCTTTGCCCCCCGCCCAGCACCTGCCCCAAAGGATTCAAATGCTGTGGGGATAGCTGTTGCCAAGAATATGAGCTCTTCTCCGGCCCCCTGAGGTGAGCCCAGGGCCGGCTCCTCGGGCACAGTGCGCGTGGTTGGGGGGGGACTTCCGGTTGGGGGGGTGGCAGGGGCAGCCCAGAGAGACTCAGGCGGATGTCGGTGGTTCCTCACCCCAGGGTCTTCGTCATCACCGTCCTCATCATTCTACCCCTTTTGTGCATCTGCGGCCTGGCTAAGCGGTTCTGTCGCAGCTGCGGAGAACAGGAGCAGGACCCCCCAGTGGATCACCAGGGGCTCCCGGAGCCGCCCTCCATTGTCCCCCCAGAGAGGGTCAGGACGCCCACCTTTGAGCCCCCGCCCCCCTACAGCGAGGTGGGTGTCTCTGTCCCACTCCTGGCTCTGTTCCGCAGTTGGCCCTCCCTCCCTACGGTGCAGATTTTTAGAGCCACGGGTAACAGTGGGGCCCTCCTACACCAGACCTCCGGACCTAGAGGGGGCTCTGCAGCCGCCATGGGGCGCCCCTCCCCCTGGGAAAGACGCTCAGCCAGCTCAGCCGGGCCCTAGAAGACTCTGTGTCCCCTCTCTTCCCTGCAGATTATTCTGAAGCCCGTCCTGCCCCCCATGGAGCCGCCCCCTCCCTACAGCTTCAGTCCTGAAGAATATACCCAGGTGCGCAGGGGCGTCGACAACCCAGCCTTCTGAGCCCCGGCCACCTGCCAGGAACTGCAGCATCGCCCCCTCCCCACCAACACCTCCTGGGCTAAGCCGGAGACTCCTGGGACCCCTGTGATGCCCCCATCCATCCTGCCATGTCTCTGGCTCTTCTTGGTTTTAACTTATTGCTTTTCCTGTCCTGGTTCACCTCAGCTGCCTCTCTCCTCCCAAGAGCTGGTCCCGAGTGTCAGCGTCCCCCCGCCCCCCTCCATCCCATGTTAGAGGCTGCTAGGAGAAAAATGTCAACCCTTGAGGCACCTAACGGTGGAATGGGCTACTCTGAGGAGTGGAGAGAACCCTGTTTCTGGAGGGTATACACATCTTGCCTGGACAGCCAGCTCTGAGAGATTCTAGAGGGCACTGCTGTGCCACGGGAGACTGATTGGACTGCGTGGGCTCTAAGGTCTACCTGAATAGGGAGGACCCCGTTGAACCCTCCCCTCCTCATGTGTACTCACTAAATTTTAGCTGATTGTCACTGAGAGTCCGCCTCCGGCTGTGTGGGGAGGTCGTGTGGGGAGGTCATCGGGGAGTGAGCCCAGGCACTGCTGGGGGGCGCTGGGGGGGCAGATCCCTGCATCTAAAATCTCACCATTGATATGTTGATGATGAACCTGGGCAGATGGTACCCCTGTGAATCACCCTCTGGGAGAGGATCTTTGCAGATGCTTGGACCCAGCCCCAGGGCTCAGGGTGCTGAAGAGCCTGGACAGGGAGCTGGGATGGCATGAGAGTGATGGTCCTTTCCTTCCCCATCCCATCCTCCCACTGCTCTGCCCAGGGGCTCAGCTCCCTGCCTTTCTCACTGTGGGGGTGGGGAGGGGGCAAAGGAGAGGGGTGTGGGGGAGGCTGGCCGTCTGTGGGGCAGAGCCTCCGAAGATGATCTGCCCCGCCCTGGAAGCTCCTGGAGGGAGAGGAAAGGGCAGATTCTCCCTTGCTTCCAGCCCAGTGTGGTTCCGGGCACTCCTGCCTGAGCTCATCTTTGGGGTTAACCCTTAAGAGGAAAGCATTTACCATCGCATCACAGGAGAGAGTCTTCGTGGGGCATCAGTCCCCATGGGGCCTACAGCAAAGCGTGGAGCTGGGGGACTAGCATGGGGGACACAGAGTGAGAAGGATTCCCCCCATGCTGGTGTCAGGGCTCAAGTAGGGCTGGGCTCCTCCACCTCGACCCTGCCTTTGAGGTGCTCCCCTGCAGCCCATGCATGCCACTGGCCTTCCTCCCTAGGCAGTGGGCACAGCCACAACACTGGCCAAAGCTCCTGGGAGGATCAGAGGTAGGACTGGCCCTGCTGTGTGGGCGGGGGTGCCTCCACCGGCACTCTCTTGAGAATACCCAGCCTTAGGGTGTCACGACCCAGGCAGTTGGCAGTGCCGGGGGCAGGGACATGGCACAGCCAGACCCGAAGATGCTAGGAACAGGGGCTGCCTGGCTGGGGCTGGGGACAGAGCTCCAGAGGGAGAAGAGTAGTTAGGGACAATATGAGGTCAGTCATGACAAGTTTCCCTGAGTTTCAGGGATCCGGCAGAGCAGAAGGAAGATATGTCTGCTTTGTGCAAGGGTGGCTAGCCCCAGTTGGAGCAGTCCCAGGGCTGATGCTGCCCCTGTTGGGTAAACACCCACCTGGGTGGGAGGACGTGAAGCGATGGGCTTTGCAGACCCGGAGGAGGAGGTCCCCTTCATCCCGGATGCCACCTCCTTTTCATCAAAGATGTCACGAGACCTTTCAGTCCTCCCCAGTGGCAGTGGAGCGGCCCAAGGGAAAGTCAGTGGTCATCCTGAAACCCAGCATTGCTTTGACCTCTTAGCAGACACGGCCAGTTCTAGCTCTCTCTGCTTATTGGTGGTGGGAGGAGAAATAGCATGACCTTGGAGGGCAATCTAGCAGCATCCTCTCCTGCCACGGATCGTTACAGAGCGACTATGTGTTGGGTACTATGCGTGGCACTGGGTATCCATTAAAATTGAAAATGCACGTGACCCAGCAGCTCCACTTCTGGGAATGAGCCTTCAGAAAATCTCGGACAGAGGAACTCAGAAAGATATCCATCGCAGCATGGTAGCTGGGGGGTAAATCAAAACACCCTACACGTCGTTGACGGGAGTCAATTAAATATGGCACGTCCATCCGTAGCATGAATGCAATGCAGCCTTTAGAAAGGATGAAGGAGATCAGTAGCACCAGCCTGGCACAACACTCATCATTCGTTGTCACAGAGAAAAGGCAAGTTGCAGAATAATAGTCTAGATCTCAATTTGTAAATACATACTTGATCGTGCATATTTATACATATATTTTCCTTTGCAAATGTATAGAAAGGATCTAGAAAGATGCGAACCAAACCACACCCACTGCCCCGCGTCTAACAGTGGTTGGCACTGTGGGATGGAGGGACAGAGGGAGCCGATAGTAAGGGAGGTTTTTTACTATGTATGCTTTGTCGTATTTTTTACGATAAGCAAGCACTGCTTCCTCAAATCAAAAAAAAAATTCTTTAATGGAAAGAGAGGCAGCTTTAGAAGTTTATGAAGACTCGCCTTGTGGACTTTGATCGACAGCAGTTCATGTATTACCAGCCCTGCTATGAGGGAGAGGCTGGAAGAGCTCCGACATTTGGCACACATAGGACATGTGCCGCCAGGGACGAGAGCCGCAGCGGGCAGGGGAAAGCCTGGACACCTGCCAGACGTTTGAGAACATGTGATGCCCACAATTTAGCTGATGCAGCTCTGGACCGGCAGGCACTCCGTACACGTCAGGTGTCCGGCTGGTTGGTTAGGGTGGATGAGCAATTTCACAGTGACCGAAAACTCATCCTTTGCACTTGGTTTAACAGCTCGAGCCTAGTGAAAGAATATTGAAAGATGGAATCACGGAATGAATGATTGAATGAATGAATGAATGAAGAAGGAAGGAAGGAAGGAAGGAAGGAAGGAAGGAAGGAAGGAAGGAAGGAAGGAAGGATTAACTGAGTGGGAGAATGAGCGACAGAACAAGTGTGCAGATCTGCCACCAGACATTTGTAAGGACACACGTGGCATGGTTAACAACGAGAAGGCACTCCTTGTGGCTGTGAACTTCTGTCTGCAGGAGACTCTCCCCAGAGGCTGGGGAGTGCAGGGGAAAGTCTTGGGGCAGGGGTCAGGCTGGGGGATGAGGGGGAGGGATGACACCAACAAGAATCTCCCCTCACTCTGGGGCTGAGATTCAGAACTCCGGCTTCTGACCTTGAAGTTTCTGCACCTGGCATCTCGGGTCTCAGTTTCTCTGTGCAGTGAAGAGGTTCACCCCTTCCAGCTCTGGTAGGAGGTAGCTCTTGGACTCCCACGTGGGGAGGGCTAAGGAGGTAAGAGAATTCAGGGATCCCCCTTGACTGCAGCAGCCTCACCTCCACCCCCACATCAGCCACGTGCCCCAGTGTGTCATCCCTGGTAACCCTCAAGCGCCCCGCTCCCTGAACCTCACCTCCTAGTCTTAACAGCTGCACTAGCCCGGAGGCAGCAGCTCTCTGAGCCCATGAGACCTCCAAGCCTTAGCGCCCCAGCAGCGCCATCCGCCACATCCTCACTGGCCTCCTTACCCAGCCTGGAGTCCTTGATCCAGCCCGATCGTCACTGCCCTGCCTTCAACCCCTCTAGCCCCTTCTCTATCCCTCGTACTCACCTGGCAAAACCCCAGACTCTGGTTGGGTCCAGCTTTTGCTCAAGGACCAGCACACCTGTGCGGTTGGACTCCCTTTAGAATCAAAACAGCAGATCCCAAGCGGGCCCCCAACTCCTCCAACATGTCCTAGAAGCTTCCCAGTCTCATTCTGGAGATGACTGTTTTATACCTTCTACTCTCTTTGACTCTTCCACACGCCCAGCCTCAATTTCAGCTGGTGATGGTGCCCAGGACTTCAGAGACAGAAATGAATACAGTCACAGGGGAACGGCCTGACTCCCGCCCCCACCTCTGGTGACATCCCCGCTCTGGGCTTCACCCCGTCATACCCTGTCAGGACCTCGTTCCCGATGCTGCTGCATCAGCTGTTTCTCCCTCATGAGTGGACCTTTGTCATTCTCTTCGGGGCATCAGTACGCCTCATTGCCCATCTTGGAGAAGCCCTGCCTGACATCCTCATTCCCGTGCCCGCTGGTCCACGCCCCTCCCCCACCCCATCCTCACCCGGTCCGCTCCAGCCAGCCCTTTGTCCCCATCATCGACCTGCAGTGGCTCCTGTCCCCATCACCACTGACCTACATTCTGCCGAAGTCAGAAGTCAGTTCTCTAGCCTCATGTACTCAGTCTTTCGGTGACATTTGGCACCTTGGTCACTTCCTCCTTCTCAAAAAACTTTCTTTTCCAGACCTCCCTGATGCCACCCTTCCTGGGTTTCCTCCTACTCACCCACAGCTCCCTCTCAGGCTCCTTCACTTCCCCCCTCCTCCACCATCTCGGAATGTTGGTTGCCCTGAGGGACCCGAGTTGACTGACTGTCGCTCCCTCCTTATCTTCACCCACTCCCACAGTGGCTCCCATCCAGTCTGGGCCTTCAGAGACCATCTACTGCTCCGCGGATCTCAAATCCTTATCTCTGGCCAAGGCTTCTCCCTCGAACTGCAGTCTTCTGTCTTAACTTCTGCTCAACTGCCTAACACCTCCACTCAGACACCGAAGGAACACACCACAGCCATGACTAGGCTCTAAATTCCTGCCCCTCCCCAAGTCCAAGTCCTTCCCAAGTTGTCCCACCCAGAATAGAGGGCAGCCCGCCAGCTGCTCGGGCCAAAACCAGTGATTGTGACTTCCCTCTGTCTCTTACCCTCTCTGCCTGCCTCGAAATTAGACCCATATGACTTGTCACCATTTCACAGTTCCAGCCCTAGACCAAGACACGGTCAAGTCTAGCCTAGGCCATCCCAGTGACATTCTAACCGGCCTCCTGCCTCTGCTGCTCTTGCGTCCCTCTCGCCCCTGCTGTTCATGCGACACACTGAAGTCAGGGAGACCTTTCTAAAGCCCAAATAGGACACGTCATTCCCCTGCTTGAAAGCCTCTGCTGGTTGCCCATTGTGCTCAGAATAAACTCCAAACCCCTGACTGTGGCCTGCAGGACATACCAGGTGTGGTCCCTCCCATCCCCTCCAAAATTACCTCTTACTTCTCCCCTCCCTCCTCACTGCATTCCAGCCACAGCGGCCCTCTCTCTGAGCCTTGACTGTCCCAAATCAGCCTAGTTCAGGGCCTTTGATGGCCTTTCTCCTTGGAATTGTTCCTCTCCCCTGAACTTCTCCCATAGTCTTCACTTGGCGGCCACCTTTCATCACCCTCATTCCAGTTCAGCTGTCACCTCCTCCAGGCAGCCTTCCCTGACCACCCCATTCCATTACATTCATGGCACCCTACTCTCTTCCTTATCATGCTTCCCAGTACTGAAGGACATCTTATTTATCTGTGTGCTTCTGTGTTTACAATCTGTTTCCCCACTCTGAACCCAGCCTCCTCCGGGACGGTGTTTTGCCATGTTCCCTGTCCCATCCAATAGTGCCCATGTGGTAGATGTCACTCTTTGTTGACTGACTCACCCTTTGGCCACCGCGTTCATGGCCACCTCGAAAGCAAAGCTCAAAAGTTCCTGCAAGAGAAATACCCAGGTTAAGGAGCTCCTGGATGTAGTTTATCTCACCATAAAACCTGTTTTCCTTCTCATAATCCCTGTGGAACTTCGGGATCCTATCATCTTACGGAAATTTGAGAGAAATGTTGATGTAGTCCAACCTTATCTTATTAGAGATGAGATGAACAAAGTCCGGGAAAGACATGTGACTCATCCAAGATCACACAGCTGGCAGGACCAAACGTTGGGTTTAAAACTCAGTCTCTGCAGAGTACCTGGGTGTCCGACTCTTGATTTCGGCTCAGGTCCTGATCTCAGGGTCATGAGATGGAGCCCTGAGTCAGGCTCTGCACTCAGCAGGGAGTCTGCCCGAGGTTCCCTTTCTCCCTGTGCCCCTCCCTTCCCACTGTGCACATACACTCACATGCCTTCCCTCTTTCTCTCTAATAAATAAATAAATCTTTAAAAAAATTAAACTCAGTGTCCTCAAGGTGATAGAGATGGAGAATGAATCAGTGGATGCCAATGGTCAGGGGTGACGTGGGGCAGGCAGCGGAACGGAGTGGGTGTAACTATCAAGGAGTGGCAGGAAGGACGTCCTTGCCGTGGCGTGGCGGAATGGCTCTGTACCTTGTTCGCAGTGGTGGTTACAACAGATCCACATGGGTGATAAAATCACACACACACACACACACACACACACACACACACACACACACATTGTCCCAGTGTCAGTTTCCTGATTTTGAGAATGTGGGTAAAATGTACCCACTGGGAAGAACTGGGCAAAGGGACCTCGGGACCTCTTCCTACTATCTTTGTCACTTCCTATGAATCTGCAATGATTTCAAAATAAAAAGATTATTAAAAAAATCAATTTCCTGCCTCCACATTCAAAATTTTTTTTTACGTTGTTACAGATCATTAGGTCAAATTCAGGGTCAGTGTTTGTGCCCAGGCTCCAATACAAAGCCACGTTTATTGCTTTTGTTAATTTGCAGCTCATTTGAGCTAGTAATTTGCGTGTAGGGGGATGTAATTCACAGACTCCACTGCAGTGGTGAATGCAAAGTTGAATCGATATTCTCCCTCCTTCATACCTGACCATGACTTTCTTGTAGCCAAATGTGTTTCCTGCTCACACAGAGACACAGAGACAAGAGGAAGAAGACCTCAACTTCAGAGACGTTTCCTGGGCATCTAGGTGCACCTCCATGGGGCATGATATATATATATGCTATATACACACAGTTACCAATTTCTATAGTTTGTGGACTTCTGAACTAAAACATCATATAAATAAGTCTTATTCTTCCATCTCTTATCCCCTACCCAGCTTGCTTGTGCCATTCAGTTGCTTTTGTTGTGGTTTTGTTTGTTATTACAATTTCGTGTCCAGTTTTTTTTTTATTGTGGTAAAAGATACAGAACGCGAAATTTACCATGACCCTTTTAAGCGTTCAGTTCAGTGGGACCAACGGCATTCGTGCGTGTAGCCATCACCACCTCCATGCGGGGTTTCCATCCAAATGCATAGCCCCTTTCATCTGTAAAACTGTACCCATTAGATAGTAACTCTCCATTCTCTAGCTCTTTCCCCCCAGTCCCTGGCAACCACCATCCTGCTTTCTGTCCCTATGACTTTGGCCCCTCATATATGACTGAGTGCCTCATTTAAGTGGAATCATACAGTATTTGTCTTTTGGGTCTGGCTTATTTCACTCAGTAGAATATCGTCAGGGTTCATCCATGTGGTCGTGTGTGTCAGAATTTCCTTCCTTTTTAAGGTTGAACAATATTCCATTGTGTGTACTTGCGTATCCGTTCATGTGTTGATGGAACTTGGGTTGCTTCCACATTGTGGCTATTGTGAATAGTGCTGCTGTGAACTTTTGCTATACAAATAGCTCTTCAAGGCCTTGCTTTCCATTCTTTTGGGTATAGACCCACAAGTGGAATTACTGGGTCATATGGTAATTCTATGTTCAGGGTTTTTTTTTTTTTTAAGATTTTTTATGTATTTGAGAGAGAGAAAGTATGAGCAGGAGGGGCAAAGGGAGAGGGAGAGAGAATTTCAAGCAGGCTCCACACTGAGCATGGATTCCCGATGCGATGCGGGGCTCAATCCCATGACCCTGAGATGATGATGACCTGAGTGGAAACCAAGAGTCAGGTGCTCACCAACATAAACAGAGTTAAAGTGACCAGAACATCAGTGGAGAACGATCCGCGATCCCTCTGTTCTGAGACAGAGGC
>NC_048230.1:20803683-20852737 GCF_002007445.2 Ailuropoda melanoleuca | reverse complement strand
GATTAACACAATATAATAAAATAAAATTAAAAAAAAAAAAAAAGAGTCAGGTGCTCAATGGACTGTGCCCCCCCGAGTGCCCCTGTATGTTCAGTTTGTTGAAGAATGGCTGTACTGTATTTCACCATGGCTGTACCATTTTACATTCTCACCAACGGTGCACAAAGATTTTAATTTCTCCATTCATTTTCTGGGTTTTTTGTTTGTTTGTTTTTTAAAGACAGACGGCCACATGCAGCATCTCATCTAGATATGTCTGGAGCCTGGGAGGCTTGACTCTCCGACATTCTCCTACACATGGATCCTGAGAGCTCGTTTGGAGGATCTGGCCGCGGAATGAAGTTACCCGTATACCCTTGGCTGGAAGAACAGCCCTCCTCTATCAGGAAGGGCGTCCTCTTCCATGCAGCGAGCAGCTTCGGTGAGAGCGGGGAGGGCGGGGAGGGAACACCCGCCTAGCCAGCCAGACCAGCCTCATCAACCCTAGCAATCAATGGGGTGACAGATGTCCCAGCCAAATTGCCCTCATATCCTGTTTTCTGTGTTTTTGATAGTAGCCATCCTAATGGGTGGGAGGTGGTATCTCACTGGCTTTCCATTTCTTTAATGATTAGTGATGTTGAACACCTTTTCGTGTGCTTTTTTGGCCATTTGTAAATCTTCTTTGGAGAGACATCTACTTAAGCCCTCTGTCCATTTTATTTATTTATTTAGAGAGTGCAGACAAGCAGGGGTTGGGGGGAGAGGGAGAGAGAGACTCTTAAGCAGGCTCCACACCCAGCACAGAGCCCTACATGAAGCTTAATCTCACTACCCTGAGATCATGAGCAGAAATCAAGAGCAGGATGCTTAACCACCTGAGCCCCCCAAGCGCCCCAGCCCTCTGTCCATTTTAAAATCAGAATGTTTGTATTTTTGTTTTTGAGTTTTAGGAGTTCTGTATATATTCTGGGTATTAATTCTTTATTAGATGTATGATTTGCAAATATTTTTTCAAATGCAGTCGGTTGCCTTGTTACTCTTGATATTGTCTTTTTCTTCCCTCCTTTTTAAAAAAGAGTTTATTTATTTATTTGACACAGAGAGAAAGAGCACAAGCAGTGGGAGTGGCAGGCAGAGGGAGAGGGAGAAGCAGGCTCCCTGCTTAGCAAAGAGCTCGACGCAGGACTTGATCCCAGGACCCTGGGGTCATGACCTGAGCCGAAGGCAGCCGCTTCACTGACTGAGCCACCCAGGTGCCCTGATATTATCTTTTGATTCACAAAAAATGTTAATTGTCATGAAGTCCACTTTGTCTGTTTTTTTCTCTTGTTGTTTGTACCGTTGGAGTCCTATCGAAGAAATCATTGCCAAAGCCAATGTCATGAAGCTTTTGCCTTATGCTTTCTTCTAAGAGTTTTACAGTTTTAGGTCTTACATTTAGGTCTTTCAACCATTTTGAGTTAATTTTTGCATATGATGTTAAGCATGGCTCCAGCTTCATTCATTTGTGTGTGGAGACTCAGTTTTCTCCGCACCATTTGTTGAAGGACTCTCCTTTCCCCCATTGAACGGTCTTGACAGCCTCATCGAAAATCATTTGACCCTGTGTGCGAGCGTTTGTTTCTGGGCTCTCTATTCCGTTCCATTGGTCTAGATGTCTGTCTTTATGCCAGTACCGCACAGCTTTGACGACTGCAGCTTTGTGGAAGGTTTGGAAACGAGGAAGTGAGTCCTCCTGTTCTTGGTTTTCAAGACTGTTTTGGCTGTTTCGAGTCCTTCAAAATTCCATGTGTATTTTAGGATGAGTTTTTCTATTTCTGAAAAAAAAAAAAAACCCAACCCATCATTGGGATTTTTAAATTTATTTTAGAGAGAGCGAGCGTGGAGGGAGGGCAGAAGGAGAGGGAGAGAGTCCCAAGCAGACTCCACAGTAAGTGCTGAGCCCAACACGGGGCTCCAGCCCACAACCCTGAGATCAAGACCTGAGCTGAAACCAAGAATCCGACACTTAACCTTGACTGTACCACCCAGGCATCCCAACATCTTTGGGATTTTTACAGGCATTGTGTTGAGTCTGAAGATCGAAGAGTATAGACATTTGTCTTCCAATTCATGAACATGAGATGTGTTTCCATTTATTGATATCTTCTTTAAATTCTCTCAGAAATGTTGTGTAGTTTTCATTGTAAGAGTATTTCACCTCCTTGGTTAAATTAATTCCTAAGTATTTTATTCTTTTTGATACTGTTACAAATGTGTGTTTTGTAATGTTCTTTTCAGATTGTTCATTGCTAGTGTATAGAAATGTAACCAGTTTTTGTGTGTTGACTTTGTATCCTGCTACTTTGCTGAATTCATTTATTAGTTATAATCATTGTTGTAAAATCTCTAGGGTTTTCTACATATAAGATCCTGTCATCGGTGAACAGAGAGAATTTCACTTCTTTTCCAGCTTGGGTGCCTTCTACTTCTGTTTCTTCCCTAATTTCTCTGGCTAGACCTCCTAGTACTACGATGAGTAGAAATGGCAAAGGCAGACATCCTTGACTTGTTCTGATCTTAAAGGAAAATCCCTCAGTCTTTCACGATTGGACATGATATTCCCTGTGGGTTCTTTTTTTCTCAACCCCAACCGGTTTCATAAAACTATTTGACAATAAAAGGAACAAAAGCATCACACTTAATTTCAGGATGCAGCTATAAATTTAAACTCAATTCTGTTTGTGACATCACCACCCATGCTTCAGTATAAAGAAAGCCCCAATGTAATAGTGGGGGTTTTGTACTCTTAAGCCCTTTCACCTATCTTACCCATCCCCCCACCCATCTCCCCTCTGGTGACCCCCAGTTTGCTCTTTATGTTTAAGAGTCTGGGTTTTTTGTTTGTCTCTTTTGTTCTTCGTTTATTTGTTTTGTTTCTTCAATTCATATGAGTGAAATCGTATGGCATTTGTCTTTCTCTGGCTGATTTATTTTGCTTAGCATAATACCCTCTAGATCCATCCACGTTGTTGCAAATGGCAAGATTTCATTCTTTTTTATGGTTGAGTAATATTCCGTCGGATGTCTATTCCACATCTTCTTTATCCATTCATCTACCAATGGACACTTGGGCTGCTTCCATAATTTGGCTGTTGTAAATAATGCTGCAATAAACAGGCGTGCATGTGTCCTTGTGAATAGTGTTTTTGTATTCTTTGGGTAAATACCCAGCAGTGAAATTATTGGATCCTATGATAATTCTGTTTTTATTTTTTAAAGAGCCTCCATACTGTTGTTCACAGTGGCTGTACCAGTTTACATCTCCACCAACAGTGCATGAGGGCCCTTTTTCTCCACATCCTTGCCAACACTTGTTGTTTCTTGTGTTTTTTTTTTTTATTTTAGCCATTCTGACAGGTGTGAGGTGATATCTCATTGCAGTTTTGATCTGTATTTCCCTGGTGATGAGTGATGTTGAGCACCTTTTCATGTGTCTGTTGGCCATCTGGATGTCTTCTTTGGAGAAATACCTGTTCATGTCTTCTGCCCACTTTTTAATTGGATTTTTTGGTATTGAGTTCATAAGTTCTTGATACATTTTGGATACTAATCCTTTATTGGCTGTGTCATTTGCAAATATCTTCTCCCACTCAGTAGGTTGTCTTTCGTTTTGTTGATTGTTTCCTTTGCTGTGCAGAAGCTTTTAATTTCGATGTCAATCCAAGAGTTGTTTGTTTTGTTTTGTTTTTTTTTTGTATCCCTTACCTTAAGAGACATATCTAGAAAAATATCGTTTCAGCTGATGTCAGAGAAATCACTGTCTATGCTCTTTTCTAGGATATTTATGATTTCAGGTCTCACATTTAGGTCCTTAATCCATTTGGAGTTTATTTTTATGTCTGGTGTAAGAAGTACAGATCCAGATCCTTCTGCCTGTGGCTGTCCAGTTTCCCCAGCACCATTGGTTGAAGAGATTCTCCTTTTCCCATTGCGTAGTCTTGCCTCCTTTGTCGAAGATCAACTGACCATATAATCGTCAGTTTATTTCTGGGCTTTCTATCCTGTTCCACTGATCTGTGTGTCTGCCTTTTTTCCTACGTGGCTATTTTTATGACAGCACCATAGTGTTTTGATTACTATAGCTTTGTTGTGTATCTTGAAGTCTGGGGTTATGATGCCTCCAGTTTTGCTCTTCTTTTTCAAGATTGCTTTGGCTATTTGGGGTCTTTTGTGGTTCATACAAATTTTAGGATTATTTGTTCTAGTGTGAATTCTGTGGGGTTTTATTTTTATTTTTTTTAAGATTTTATTTATTTATTTGTCAGAGAGAGACAGCCAGTGAGAGAGGGAACACAAGCAGGGGGAGTGGGAGAGGAAGAAGCAGGCTCCCAGCAGAGCAGGGAGCCCAATGGGCGGGGGGCAATCCCAGGATCCTGGGATCAGGCCCTGAGCCAAAGGCAGACGCTTAACAACTGAGGCACCCAGGCGCCCCTCTGTGGGTTTTTAATAGATAGCTTTTATTACAGTGAGGTCATTTCCTTCCTAGTTTGTTGTATTTATCACGAAAAACTGTTGAATTTTGTCAAAGTCTTTTTCTGTGTCAACAGGATGATCGTGTGTGCTTTTCCCCTTCCTTCTGTTAATCTGGTGTGTTACATGACTCGATCTTCACATGTTGAAGCATCCTTGCATTTCAGGAATAAATCCCACTCGGTCATGGTATAAAATCTTCTTAATATGCTGCTCAATTAAGTTTGCTAGCATTTCATTGAGGATTTTTGCGTCAATGTCCATAAGGGATGCTGGTCTGTAGTTATCTTATTGTGTCTCTGTCTGGCTTTGGTATCAGGGTAATGCTGGCTTCGTAGAATGACTTAGGAAGTGTTCCCTCCTCATCATTGTTCTTGGAAATTTTTGAGAAGAACCGGTATTAGTTCTCCTGTAAGTATTGGGTAGAATTCACCAGTGAAGCCACCAGGTCCAGAGTTTGCTTGTTTTGTTTTGCGTTTTTGCCTGAAGATTTTTTTTTTTTTTTAAAGATTTTTTTTATTTATTTACTTGACAGAGATAGAGACAGCCAGCGAGAGAGGGAACACAAGCAGGGGGAGTGGGAGAGGAAGAAGCAGGCTCATAGCGGAGGAGCCCGACGTGGGGCTCGATCCCATAACGCCGGGATCACGCCCTGAGCCGAAGGCAGACGCCCAACCGCTGTGCCACCCAGGCGCCCCTGCCTGAAGATTTTTGATTACTGATTCAAACTCCTTACTTGTCATAGATCTATTCACATTTTCTACTTCTTTATGATTTCATCTTGGTAGGTTTTGTGTTACTAGGAGGGGCCCTCCTCTTTCTGCCTTTGAGATCAGACGCAGCAATCGGCAGTCAGAGCACAGATCCCTAGCATTTGGAGGACAGGGTCCTTTTTGCCTGTCGGGGTTCCCACAAGCTGTGTGCAAGGCGCTCTGGGAAGATGTGCACAGCTGGCTGCCACCTGGATGGGGCGGGGGATGGGCAGCTACTATTGTGCTAAGAACTGAAATTGACTGAAATTAACTGCAATTTACTGCCCAAGCCTTCCCCTGGAACTTGCAAGCCTTTAATGGACTCCAGAGTTCCAAAATAGTTACATCAGACAGTGGTTGCCAGTGCAATTGTTGTCTAGGTGAGGAGATAGATTCCTAAGTTGATTTCTGCTCCAGGATCTTCTGGAATCCTTTCAAAAGGGTTATATTTTAGTCGTATCCGTTTGAGAAAATCTGTTGCGTTAGCTGAGATTTGACCAATAATTTATTCAAAACTTGCTTTAGTTTCTTGCCAACATTTTCTCAGAACAAAGGTGGTTAAGAACTTTGATCAGAGACTCGAGAAGACACTTGTTGCTGTTTTGACACAGCAATATCGGAACTTCCATTAACAGTCAAACTCCAGGGACACCTGGGTGGCTCAGTCCTTAAGCGGCTGCCTTCGGCTCAGGTCATGATCCCAGGGTCCTGGAATGATTCCTGCATCGGGCTCCTTGCTCAGCAGGGAGCCTGCTTCTCCCTCGGCCTCTGCCGCTCCCCCTGCTTGTGCTCTTGCTCTCTCACTCTTGCTCCCTCTCTGGCAAATAAATAAAATCTTTTAAAAATTGAGCTCCAAACTTATTATACTGCACATTTTCCCATCTGTCCTGTCCTTTAGATTCTCTTGGATCTGTCTCCACCTGCACCCCCTTCTGCATTCACATCCTCACCCTGGGACTAGGGAGCAGGCTCTACCTCTCTGGCCACAGCTGTGGGCGCCGGTCCAGCCTGGGCCCATGAGAATTTCGGATTTGGAACTCCGTGCAGTGGTCCTGCAGCCCCGGGGCCCGTGTTGGCCACTACACGAGGAAACCCGGTGAGCGGGAAAGAAAGAAGTCAACATTCAAAAGAAAGTGGAGGGACCTCTGGCTGTCTCAGTCGGTCTGCCTTCAGCTCGGGGCATGATCTCAGGGTCCTGGGATTGAGCCCCATTTTGAGCTCCCTGCTCAGCAGGGGAGCCTGCTTCTCCCTCTCCCTCTCTCCCCATGCTCATGCTTTCTCTCTCAAATAAATAAATACATAAAATATTTTTTTAAAAAAAAGCAAAACAAAAACAATGACAACAACAAAGAGAGTGGAGACAGGAGACAGAGAGAAAGTCCTGATGACCATTAAATGCCTGGCTCTATTTGTTCCTGAGGTCCAGCTGCCTTCCCATAGCCTGGCCACTCCCCTTTTCTTTGGCAACCAATAGCTAATGATCCCCCACTTTGCTCAAGCTAGTGTGGGTTGGTTTATTGTGGTTTGCAACCCCAAGAGCCCAGAGTAACATACTGGACCCCCTCCCTCACTTTACAGATGAAAAAACAGATTCTGAGAAAGGCTCTGCCTTCCCAGAGGCTGTGAGGTAAGTGAGTGGCTGGGCTAGAATTAAATCTTCAGTTTGCAGACTGTAGCTCCCGTGTGTTTCTGCCCAGCTGCTGTGACTGCAGTGCCATGTGACATTTCTAAAGCCTGTAGGAGATTTCCAAAGCCCTCAGTGGGAGGGAAATGCCTCCGTACCGCCTCGTACCTGCAAAACAAAGGGAAAGGGATAAAAATAGGAGACCACCAAAACCTAACTAGAGACCTAGGACCTGGAGGGTGGGCACAGGAAACTGAGGTTGGGAAGAACAAAGCCAGCCTCAGTAGAGGTAGAAACTAAAAGGATACCACACTATTTATGGCTGAGCTCTCAGGGATCAAAGGAGATCTTATCTCTTTGCAAAACTCCCCCCCAGGACTCAGGTTAAACTGAGCCAATGATTATCCTCTTAACCAAGGCTAACGGAGATGTGAGACCCACTCAAGGGTCGGCAGCCCATGGGGCCCCAAGCCTTCCAGACTTCTGAGGTCTCCCTTAAAAAATAAGATGGCTTCCCGGGGTGGGGGGGTCCAGATGCCTATCTCTCCGTAGTGGCAGCACCTCTCCAGCCCTGTGAGGTTCTGTAGTTGGCGCTCTCCTCCTGTTCCCTCACCCCACCCTCGACAGGCTCCCACCTGCTTCCCACCTCCCAAGCCCCACTGACAAAGTCGTGTGTGTGCGATGTTCCCTGAAGGTTTGGAGTAACAAGGGCTATGGGCTCTGGCGGGTCACGTGATATATATGCGGGCACAGAGTGGTCACTGCTACATAGATGACCTAAGAACCCTAACTGGAAACATGTAGCAAGATGGTAGACAAGCAAGAACCTGTCTCCAGAACCACCTGTTAGTTCCATCCCAGCGAACTTGCTGGAAGCAGCTTTTCCAGACCCATGAGGCAATTGTGCCAGGGCGGGGGGCGGGGGGGGCGGCTCAGGAGGTTTCAGGAAGAAGTGGCTGGAAGGACAAGTTGTTCGGTGACCCCACTTAAAGCTACCGAGGACAAGGCCGATCTTTACCCAGGATGGGCAGAATCCCTTGGCCAATGCTCAGGTAATGCGGGGTGCCCCGAGAAGCCACAGTCCCTGACATCTCCCAGCCCGCTGGCTCCTGGTGCCCTCTGACCCTGCCACAGTCACATGCCACTCCGGTGGGCTCCTGGGGCCGAGGGCAAGTTCTGGGCAGCCCCAAACCCCACCCGCTGTAAAACCTTCCTGAAAGGTTACATTTCATGATGTGCGTTAATCAGCCCTGAGCTCGAGACTCCAGCCCTCCCAGCTCGGGGCGCCTCACATGCGGTTTCCCCGTGCCCCGCCTGCAGCTTCCTCTCCCTGTGTTCCCCAAAGACCCCCAGACTGCAGCCTGCAGCCCACTCTGAAGAGCATTTTAACTCTTTTTATCTAAGACTTTCCATGACTCTGAGGTCTTGCTTTCCATGAACAGAAATGTGCGTCAGGGTGCCTTTCCTAATCCGGGGAGTAATTGTCTCTGTTAAAGTGGTTATGCTTGATTCTGGACCAGCAGATATAATTCACAAACCCTAGCAAAAGTTTTCATGTATAGGGGCGCCTGGGTGGCACAGCGGTTAAGCGTCTGCCCTCGGCTCAGGGCGTGATCCCGGCGTTATGGGTTCGAGCCCCACATCAGGCTTCTCTGCTATGAGCCTGCTTCTTCCTCTCCCACTCCCCCTGCTTGTGTTCCCTCTCTCGCTGGCTATCTCTATCTCTGTCAAATAAATAAATAAAAAATCTTAAAAAAAAAAAAAAGTTTTCATGTAGCAAAACAAATGTCCTCCCATCTCCAAAACAGTAACCCNTGTGTTCCCTCTCTCGCTGGCTATCTCTATCTCTGTCAAATAAATAAATAAAAAATCTTAAAAAAAAAAAAGTTTTCATGGAGCAAAACAAATGTCCTCCCATCTCCAAAACAGTAACCCGATCCACGTGTGTGGTTACTTCACTTCCCATACCCAAAAGTGGGACATATATTCTTTTTTAAAAAATTTATTTAGGGGCGCCTGGGTGGCACAGCGGTTAAGCGTTTGCCTTTGGCTCAGGGCGTGATCCCGGGGTTATGGGATCGAGTCCCACATCAGGCTCCTCTGCTGGAAGCCTGCTTCTTCCTCTCCCACTCCCCCTGCTTGTGTTCCCTCTCTCACTGGCTGTCTCTATCTCTGTCAAATAAATAAATAAAATCTTTAAAAAAAAATTTATTTAAATTAAATTAATTAACATATAGGGTATTATTAATTTCAGAGGTAGAGGTCAGGGATTCGTTAGTTGCATATAACACCCAGGGCTCATTACATCACGTGCCCCCCCTTAATACCCAACACCCAGTGACCCCATCCCCCAACTCCATCCCCTCCAGCAACCTTCAGTTTGTTTCCTGTGATAAAGAGTCTCTTATGGGGGACCCCTGGGTGATTCAGTCAGTTAAGTGCCTGCTTTTGGCTCAGGTCATGATCTCAGGGTCCTGAGATTGAGCCCCGTGTCGGGCTCCCTGCTCAGCGGGGAGTCTGCTTCTCCCGATGCCTGCCTCTCCCTCTGCTTGAGTTCTCTCTCTGTCAAAGAAATAAATAAAATATTTAAAAATATGTATTTAAAAAAAAAAAGAGTCTCGGGGCGCCTGGGTGGCACAGCGGTTAAGCGTCTGCCTTCGGCTCAGGGCGTGATCCCGGCATTATGGGATCGAGCCCCACATCAGGCTCTTCCGCTCTGAGTCTGCTTCTTCCTCTCCCACTCCCCCTGCTTGTGTTCCCTCTCTCGCTGGCTGTCTCTATCTCTGTCGAATAAATAAATAAAATCTTTAAAAAAAAACAAAAGAGTCTCGTACGGTTCTGATTTTGTCTTGTTTTATTTTTCCCTCTCTTCCCCTATGCACCTCTGTTTTGTTTCTTAAATTCCACATATCAGTGAGATCATATAATTGTCTTTCTCTGATTGACTTACTTCACTTAGCATAATACCCTCTAGTTCCATCCGCATCATTGCAAATGGCAAGATGTCATTTTGTTGATGGCTGGGTAGTATTCCGTTGTATATATACCACATCTTCTTTATCCTTTCATCTGTGGGACATATATTCTGATAATGGCATGCAATCTGCACCAGCAGAACTACCCTAGAAAATCCAGGATGTACTGTCATATTTATTTTTCCATGGATCACACCGTGCTCACACCGGAAGTGGGACTGGATCAATTGCACGACTCTCCTTTAACCTGGGAAACATTGGGACTCCCCAGGGCAGCTTCTCAGTCCCGGACACAGGAGAAAGCCTTGGGGAGGCTCTGGAATCCTCAGAATAAGCTGTGAGAACCAGATGGGTTCAATGTCAAGAGTGTTTGGCAGTCCCTCAGAACTCCTCAGTGACCGTGATCTGTCCTAGCCAGGACACCCCGGAGCACCGGGACACAACCTGCCAGGCTGACCACCTTCCTCCTGGGGCTTCCTCTCTGTAGTTCCTATTTGTAATGTCACTTCACCGGGCCCTCTGTACTAGACCCGCAAGGCTCATGGAGGAGTCCAGCTCGGTCTCCATGGGGGGACCCTTTCCTATCCTGGCCACAAGGAGGAGGACGCCCGCCACTGGCTCTCGTCTCCTGCGGTGATCAGTGTGACAGTTCGACAGCTCGTGAGCAGATGGCAAAATGCCTGACTGGTGATGAGGACCTTCTGTTTCTTCCTCCTTCCAGACCCAGCCAAAATCAAGCCTTGCCAGTCTGTCATTCTTCTTCACTGTGATTTAAACCTTTTACCTCCTCAATGGGGAAGAGGCTTAAAGCTGAATTCCTAGAGCCAGGATAGACTGTTTTAAGCTGCCTGCGGTTCCGGAGGGTGGCTGGAAGGCAGGTTTGAACAATGAGGTCCACGGACCCCCAGTAGAGTCCTGGATAGAATTCAGGGAATCTGCAAACTGAAATGGGAAAGTGCTTATGCCTTCATTTTCACAAACTTCTACGTGCAGTTTGGCACGAAGGTAGGCAACAAGCCACGGCAATGTGAGCACAGTGGGACCTGTGGATTTGTCCCACAGAAACCACAGATGTTGTGTCTCACCTTACAGGCATTGCCAGTGCCTTGAAATATCATTTATACTCAAACTACTTTAAGACTAAGTTAGTTATGAGACTCACCACCAGATCTCTTTATTTAGTATTTTTATAAAGAAGCACATGCATTATTTTATGATAATTTCCCAAATATTTTGGTTATTGCTTTTTTTTTTTTAAAGATTTTATTATTTATTCGACAGAGATAGAGACAGCCCAGCCAGAGAGGGAACACAAGCAGGGGGAGTGGGAGAGGAAGAAGCAGGCTCATAGAGGAAGAGCCTGATGTGGGGCTTGATCTCATAACGCTGGGATCACGCCCTGAGCCGAAGGCAGACACTTAACCGCTGTGCCACCCAGGCGCCCCGGCTATTGCTTCTTAATACTATTTGTTTCTTTGTTCCAATGTCTTTTATGTTATACATTCAAAGTGCATTTAGGTATTTTTCTGACAAGGGGTCCCTAGACTTCCACAGATTGCCAAAAAGGCCCAGGGCAAAAATAAAATAAAATTAAAATTAAAAAATAAAAATAAAATCTCTGAACTCTGGGAAGAGGGTCCAGGCATAAGATATTCTGGGGGTCGGAGGGGAGTGAAATTCTATTTATTTAAGAGAAAGTGAAAGCTGTTTGTTTGGGAACCGCATCTGTTTCTGCGAGGTAATGAAGACAGGCTTGCTCTCGGAGGTTCGGGCGGTAGCACTCCTACGGGGCTGCGACGAGCCTCTCTCTCCATGTGTCTGCCACCTGCCCCGCCTGATCTGTCCCGTGTCCCTCAGTGGACTCGGCCTGGGCCACCACCTTCCCCTCCCATGTCTTTTATATCCTGTCACTTGATTTACATGTGTCTACACATGCATCGCATGTTCCCTCTGTCATGTTTTGGTCCAGTGTTTGCCGGGGTGGGTGACACATCCCACACGTGTCGGCCACATGTGCTCATATGAATTTCACATGTGAGTCACTTGTCCACTGGGCAGTATTTCTCTGATAGGTCTAGTGTGTGTCTGACATGTAACTATCAGGGTAGCTCATTCATTCATTCATTCATTCATTCTGGAGTTCCTACTCAATGTGGCAGTCACTGTTTTAGTCTCAGCGGATACAACAGGGAACAAAACACCAAAAAGCCCTGCCTTACTGAAGACAAGACAATAAATGGCAGAGTAATCACTAAAGATTCGATTGCAAATTATTATTATTTGATATAATCCTAACAACAACAGCGTAAGCATATAAATAAGTAAGTAGGAGTCATACGTAAATAAATGACATAGTATGCGACCAAGTGATGAGTACTGGGAACGTGTAGGGCAAGGGCAGGGGGACCAGCGTTGTGGGGCGGAGGGGGTACAGCTGTAAATCAAAAGGTCCGGGCAGGCTCCCTGAAGACTCCTTAGAGCCAAGACTTGAAAGAGGCGAAGACAGGAGCTTTGCTGTTATCAGGGAAACATGTCCCCAGCAGAGGAACAGCAGATGCGAAAGCCCAGACAGACACATAGGAGTGTGTCTGGTAGGTTGGAGAAACGTCCAGGAGGCCTGTGTGGCCAGAGGGGGAGGAAACCATTGGAAAACAATAGGACTGAACCAGTTTCTCTCAGTCTCCAGGAATTCCAAGTTGGCTTGTTATCCTCGGCCCTTGACGCCATGTGCCACACGCCCATCTGTGACACAGGGTCCGGGCCTTGCGCAACCGTTGTGCAAACCACCGCTCATTGTGAGGCTGGGTCATTTGACACACTCCGATGAGTGTAATCTCCAGGGATAAAGTCAAAAACCAAAAAGCCTTTCTGCAATGGTGGGTATGGCTGCTGGACCAGAAAATGAAAATCGTGTCCCTAGAGGGAGACAGAGGGAGGTAGGGGAGAGGTCGTGGCTCTGCCGCTTAAGCTGAGGGGCCCATGATCACCATGCTGGCCTCGATGGATCTGTTCCCACCTCTGTAAATCGAGCTAAGAATCCCTTGGATTGCGAGGCTTGAAAGCAAAACCGAGCCTTCAGGTCCCAGACTGACTGTGGCTCAGCCTGGCTTGCCTCGCGGTCACCCCCTCCATTCCTGGCCCCAAAGGCCCCGTGCTTCTCCTTTGACCTCACCTTCCACGACACTCAAAACTCACTCAAGTACTCAAGGGTCAGCTCAGGTGCAAGGTAAGATCTCGCCTGGCTTCTGTTCTATTTTTAATCCCAAATTCTCCCACTTAACATAATGCTTCAAATCTTCTTGGGGGAAAAAAGCTAGAGCCTAAATCCTAAACAAATAAAAATGTGAATTAGACCTGGCATGGTTAGTCTCGTAAGCATTTGAGAGAACATGGAAAAATGTTTCCAAAGCCCACTTGTCACCTTCCGTTGGCAGGATGCCACCCTCTGGGACTCCTTGTCCTCTGCTGCCATCGTCTGGACGGAGGAGGGATTGCGGGAACGCAGAGGGACAGAGACCCACCGGGCCAGGCGGGGAGGTGGGACAGCGGGAACCGAGCCCCCTTCCCACTGACTGGGAGACCCAGGGCCTACTCCAGAGGGCCAGCCATGCCCCTCACATGTAGAGGCAGGGAGTGGGGCTTGAAAAGTTGGTTTCTAGGCCCATTTCAGGGCCCAGAGAGGGCCCAACATCAAAGGATGGAGTCCCAACAATGACAGATGTTCCCCGCTTTCCTTCTACCAAAGAGGAAACCCAGACCAAGGCAGTTATGTGTTTTTCTCAAGCCTTAGGGACAGAGTTAGCATTCGAACCCAGAGCCCTGAGCCAAATCCAGGGTTGCTTTAGAGCCTGGCCACTCAGAATATAGTCCGTGCCAGGTGGACTCCGCATCGCACAGGAGCTTGCTAGAATAATGCAGGATCTCAGGCCCCACCGGAAGCTTCCCGAATCAGGCTCAGCATTTTAACAGATCCCCCTGGACAACCGGTAACATGTGTCAGAGTGTGTGAAGCGCTGATGTTGGACACACGGGCTTCCGACTTTCCTAGGAAACCCCCAGAGTCTCCACGTTCGCTGTAAAGAAACTCAGACAATATAGGAAAATTTATAGTAGAAAGCGATACACGTTGTGTGGTCTAAATAACCTTCAGCACACACACATCTTTATACAAATCAGACTATTCCCCATGCTGTCCTGTGTGCTTTACTTTTTACTTAGGGTTCTTTTTTTTTTTTTAAGATTTTATTTATTTATTCGACAGAGATAGAGACAGCCAGCGAGAGAGGGAACAAGCAGGGGGAGTGGGAGAGGAAGAAGCAGGCTCATAGCAGAGGAGCCTGACGTGGGGCTCGATCCCAGAATACTGGGATCACGCCCTGAGCCGAAGGCAGACGCCCAACCGCTGTGCCACCCAGGCGCCCCCACTTAGGGTTCTTAAGTACAATTTCTGTTTCGAAAGAGTCGTTGTTCAACGAAGATTTGCTAAATGAAAAAATTGCCTAAAACAATAGTCAGGGGTGTATTCGTTCTCTATTGCTGCATTCGAAATTACTCCCAAACCGAGCACTTTCTACCAACAAATCTGTATTACCTAACAGTGTTTCTGAGAGTCCAAATCTGGGAGTGGCTTGGTGCGTAAGTCTGGCTCAGAGTCTCTCGCCACGTCACCAACCTGTGGCAGGTGCAGCCACTTGCTCCAAGCCAGCACTGGCGCGTGCCTGACCTCACACGCTGCCATTTGTCCTGTCAGGGTTCCCTGCCTCCACCCCTGCACTGCTCTCCACCATCCGTCCCTTTACCAGCCATGCTGAGCTTGGAAAAAGGCAAATCCCACTGTGTTCCCTCCTGCTTAAAATCCACCCAGGGTTTATCATGGCTCTTAAAGTATAAAAAATAAAAGAAGGGGTGCCTGGCTGGCTCAGTTGGTTAAGTGTCTGACTCTTGGGTTTGGCTTAGGTCCTGATCTCAGGAGTCATGAGATTGAGCCCCATAACGGGCTCCCCACTCAACAGAGTCCGCTTGAGAATTTTCTCCCTCTGCCCATTCCTCCTGCTCATGCGCTCTCTCTCCCTCTCAAATAAATAAATAAATAAATATTTTAGAAAATAAATAATACAAAGCCCGGCAGGTCTGGCCTCTGCTGAAGCCCCTCTCTCCCCTTCTAGCCTTACCCCCTCATCGTCTACAATCCAGCTACATCCATCTCCTCCCAGCACCCCCTGTGCGCCAAACTCCATCCCGCCTGGACTCCCTCTAACTGGAACTCCTTCCACGCACACTCCGGACACACACATTTACATGGGCCTGTGTGCACACACAAGGCAACCTCACAAACTGTGCTCCCGCTCCGTTCTGTCTCCCGATGCCCAGCGAGCACTAGGCCCTCCGTAAATATTTGTTGAACCCACTACCTTTCATCCCTCCTATCGGTGGCAAATGTTCTCCCCGGATTGTGGTTTGCCTTTAACGTATTGTTTCTTTAACCGTCAGAAGTCTTACATTTGACGTAGTCAGATCAGTCGGTCTTTCTTTTGGGATTTCTGTGGCTTTGTGCACAGAACATTCCCGAGTTTTGAAGAAGAGCCAAGGCCCGAGTTTGAGGAATTCAGTTAGAAGGAACTGGAAGCTGACGGCCTGGATGGAAACTGGTGGAGGGAGTTCCGTAGGTGGGCGAGACCACCTTTGGTGGCAGCAGGGACAGCGCTAAGCAGGTCCTGGGCACGGGATTCTTGGCCTACATGCCTTCCTGGTGCTCACCAACTCCCTAACGGGTTGGGAAAGTGTTAATGCCCCAGGACATGTCAAGGGAACGCAGGTCAGAGCCTCCCATCTGTTAGGTACTGACTTTGAAGGTAAGCATTGAAGGACCCAGTAGTAGTTTATTAGGTACAAGCTCTGAGTGTGTGTGAGTGTGTGTGTGTGTGTGTGAGTGTGTGTGTGTGTGTGTGTGTGTTCACATGCCTCAATATGTCTGAGAGAGGTTTTGGAGAGACAACACTATCTCCGAAGAGCGCAAGTTGGGACGTGCTCAAATGGTCTTCGTTAGGTCCCCGAAGAGACCTGCAGTCACCTGCTGTCTCATCCAAAAGCCACCGATGGGGCAAGAAGAATGTTTCCTGATCAAGGCGTGTGGCCGTGTTCTCGAGGGCCTCAGCCTGGCTTGGGTTTCCACCGAGGACAGGACCGGCCCGCGCTGGGCCTCCTGCGCTTCCCCACACCCCTGCCGGGAGAATCATGGGCAATGCCATCAGTGCAACACAGCGCCGTCCGCGCGAGTCCCTTGTCCGCAGGCGTCCTTGACTCCCGGCCTGCAGTCTCACCCTTGCCCATGAGAAGGGGCTGCCTTCCGGTGCTCAGAGAAACGCCTGTCAACTGCAGCCATGCGGGGACAAGGTGCGNCTGCAGTCTCACCCTTGCCCATGAGAAGGGGCTGCCTTCCGGTGCTCAGAGAAACGCCTGTCAACTGCAGCCGTGCGGGGACAAGGTGCGGCNCTGTCAACTGCAGCCATGCGGGGACAAGGTGCGGCACGTAAGCCCGTGGGGTGGGAACGTCAATAAAGGTGCAGCTCAGGCCTGCCCAGCCCTCAGCCGGAGGCGACATGGGGAGGGGAGGCTCCAGAACAGTCGGCTGGGTCAAGTCAGAATATAATGGTGACACTCTGACTCCCAGGCGTTGGCAGGAGCCAGGCCCTGTGCTCGCCGCACTGCGACTGGAGGTAGTAGGTATAACTCTTACCCCCACCTTAGAGAAGAACCAGGGCTCAGAGAGGTTCTGTAATTCGTTCAGGGTCACTCAGCTGCGCCTGGAGGATCAGGACCCATGTCTCCTGGCTCTAGAGCCCGTGAGGGGAACCCCGGTGCCCTGAGGTCTCCCAAACCGTTGTGGAGCGGCACGTGCCCATGGGCCGGGGATGGGCACACGAGGCAGGCCCGGGACCTCGGTGTCTGGCAGCTGGGGTAGGAGCCTGATGCTGGGGGATGGACTCTGAGTCCAAAAAGCAAGAGCTTCTTGGGGGGTGGGCGTGAGGCTATTCAGACATTTCTTATGAGACAAGCATCTCCCCTGCCTCATCGCCGAGCTGGAAGGCGACTATTTCAGTAGCAGCTGAGCTGTGTGGGCTCCAAACGGTTGGCAGGGAGCCGGCTAAGCCAGGTAAGGACAGAGCTGGGAAACACTGGAAACCGTGCCTGTTAGAACAAAATGTTACCCGCGAGGAAGGCCAGTGGGGCTTGGGCTGCATGACAGCTGGCAGCAGGAGGACCCAGGACAAGGTGCCAATCTGGGCTGCGAGAGGCACAGGCATGCTGATGAAGAACAGAGGGGGTGGCCTCACCTTGCAGCGAGATCCCTGCTGCCTGCCTGGAGGAGGGTGCCCTGCAATGTGGGCTGGAGGCAAGGGGGGGAAACAGTGGAGTGAAGCAGGTCAGGCAGAGACCCCAGACCCTCTCCCTGGTGGTCCACCCCTCCCCGTCCCAGGAAGCCGGTCAAAATGGTTCCTCACTGACCACCTCAAAGCATAAAACTCCAGGAAGCGTTTGTGCGACTGTGTGTCTGTGCGTGTCTAGAAACTTCCCCACTTCCAAGTTGGAGCCAAGGCTTATTTGGCAGAGAATGTCATCCTGGGGAAGGAGACTGACCGCCCAGAAACAGGAACGTGTAGGTGGCTTCATTTCTCAGAGGTCCAGATATGGCTTATTTGTCCAAGGCTCTGGGATTTTTCTAAGATAACTAATGGAATTGTTGAAACTGTGACAAGGTGTGCTTGTGCAAACTTTGAGGGATTCTGAACGTGTAAGTCCGGGGTCTGTGTCAGTGAAGGCTTGTGTATATGTAACAGATGGGAAGTGTGAGAAAACTGGGGCTTATATCACTTTTTAAAAAAATTTTTTTTGGCAGAAAAGTCATATGCTAAGAGTTTTCTTTGGAAGGAATTAGAAATATGACTGTGTTAGTAGATTTGTTTTGTTTAAATTAATAGACTTTTTTTTTTTAGAGCAGTTTTAGGTTTACAGAAACATGTAACGGAAAATATAGGCTTCCTACGTACCCCTCCCCCCACACCCACTTTCCCCTTCTATTGATATCTTGCACTAGAGTGGTAAATTTGTTACAGTTGAGCCAATACTGATGCATTATTATTAACTAAAGCGCATATTTACATTAGAGATCACTCTGCGTGTTGTACGTTCTATGGCTGTCGGCAAACGTGTAATGACATCAACCCACCACTGTAACAGCAAACAGAGTAGTTCCACTGCCCATGTGCTCCTCCTATTATTAATAGATTTTTTAAGGGAAGATTTTTGATATAAGGGATTCCTCCCTCCACTTTCTTCCAGAAAGTGGAAGTTATATTGTGTCCCTTCCCTCCCCATGTCCACCCCCTCTCCGTTCCAGAAAGCCAGTCAAAAAGGGTTCTTCCTGACATCCTCAGAACAGGTGGCCAGGAAACGCTCGGCACCCCAGTTCCATGTGGCAATGCAGCGGGCCCCTGAGGAATTGAGGGGACATTCACGCGATTGTCCCTCAACATTACAATGGGACATAGTTCCCCAAAGTCCCAGCTCAGGAGCTCCTGGATGGATTCCATTCAGTTCATCCACGTGCCAGTGTCACTTCTGGTTGGAAACAACAGAAACCCGTCTAATTAAGTAGCAGAAGGGATTTAAACTCCACAACAAGGACAGTACTTAGATCTGGTCCCAAACCAGGTAGACTCTGAGTGGTGTCTGACACTTAAGGGTTGTCCCCACAGACCCCTCATCTTGCTGAGGGGATGACGCCTTTTCCCTTTCATTGTTGGGGGGGCTGTCTTTTTTATTTTTTTAAGATTTTATTCTTTATTCATGAAAGACAGAGAGAGAGAGGGAGAGGGAGAAGCAGGCTCGCCNAAAGTCCCAGCTCAGGAGCTCCTGGATGGATTCCATTCAGTTCATCCACGTGCCAGTGTCACTTCTGGTTGGAAACAACAGAAACCCGTCTAATTAAGTAGCAGAAGGGATTTAAACTCCACAACAAGGACAGTACTTAGATCTGGTCCCAAACCAGGTAGACTCTGAGTGGTGTCTGACACTTAAGGGTTGTCCCCACAGACCCCTCATCTTGCTGAGGGGATGACGCCTTTTCCCTTTCATTGTTGGGGGGGCTGTCTTTTTTATTTTTTTAAGATTTTATTCTTTATTCATGAAAGACAGAGAGAGAGAGGGAGAGGGAGAAGCAGGCTCGCCGCTGAGCAGGGAGCCCAACACGGGACTCGATCTCAGGACCCTGAGATCATGACCTGAGCCATAGGCAGACGCTTAACCGACTGAGCCACCCAGGCACCCAGGTGTGCAAATCCAAAGTCAGGTTCTCCCCTCCCTCCTTCCTCTTAGACCTGCTCCAGTCACAGGTGCAGGCCCTCCCTGGGTGGATCTCTCTGGAAGGGCAGTTGAGCTGTCTTGCCTGCAGGGACTGGTGGGCTGGCTCCAGCATGGTTCTCCAAGGGTGCTGGCGGGTTTTGATCCAAGGGCTCATACTCGTCACAGGGGTACCTTTTAGACTGAACGAGTAGAGTGCCCATGGAACACTGTTCTAAAGCTGCTTTATAGTGGTTTCCATCGCCTCTCTGTCCTGCCTTGGCTGAAAACCCACTTAGGCCCCTTGGCAACTCATCCCTTTCTTGAGCCCCTTCAAGTCACAAAACAGTGTCATGCTAGTCATGAAACATCGAATTCCACAAAATAATGGAAATATTGATTTTCCTTTGGAGGAGACTGCTCTCCCAGCTGGGGCCAGACCTGGGGAAAGCCGGGACCGGACGGAGGCCGGCCACCAGCTTCTGGCCGTGTCTGGCCTTGTCAGCAGCCCTGCTGCTGGGAGCATGGTCCTTTCCCACAGGGGCTGCCTCCCCAGCAGCTCGTCCCCACATCCAGTGACCGGCCAGAGTTCCCCAGGCCCCCTGGGAGACGTCACACCTCGCCTGGCCCCTCTGCCCACTCTGGCTCCCGCCCGTGGCCTTATTCGGGCATCCTTCCCTGATAACAGTCTCTAAGAAATGTCCTGCAGGCCAAACTCCCTGCAGCGNGGCCAGAGTTCCCCAGGCCCCCTGGGAGACGTCACACCTCGCCTGGCCCCTCTGCCCACTCTGGCTCCCGCCGTGGCCTTATTCGGGCATCCTTCCCTGATAACCGTCTCTAAGAAATGTCCTGCAGGCCAAACTCCCTGCAGCGTCTGCTTCCCGGCAGGGGTTTCAGACTGTGGGGGGGGGGGCTGGAGGAGGAAAGAGAGGGGGCCGGGAGGGCTCTTCCTTCCCTGCTGCGCTCAGGCTGAGCCGGCCTCCGCGCTCTCTGGACCTGGGATGGATCTCGAGATAGCCCTCCCGCTGGTACTTCGCACCGGTTTCCAGTTTCCCGGGCTGAGGCTCTACCCCCCTCCCCGTCCACGGGCTTCTCCCATGTTAGTGTCAAAGGTTGGCTCCCCAGACATGAGCATTGCCGGTATTACTGAGAAGACAAGGCTAAGTTCACACTCGCTGTGGTTGGTCATCACAACCCGGTCACCACCTTGCAAAGCCTGGTAGTGCCTCAGAGAAGGAACGGCAGTACAGTCGGGAGGCACTGAGAATCGCAAGCTTGGTTAAAGCAGCTGGGGCAGGGGGGGCTTGATTAAGACTGGGTAAGGGGGTGCCTGGGTGGCACAGTCAGTCAAGCATCTGACTCTTTTTTTTTAAGATTTTATTTATTTATTTAGTTAGTTAGTTAACAGAGAGAGAGAGCGTGCACAAGTAGGCAAAGCAGCAGGGAGAGGGAGAAGCAGACTCCCCGCTGAGCAGAGAGCCCCACATGGGGCTCCATCTCAGGACCCTGGGATCATGACCTGAGCCGAAAGCAGGCACTTAACTGACCAGGCGCCCCTAAGCATCTGACTCATGATTTTGGCTCTGGTCATGATCTCAGGGTGGTGCTATCGAGCCCTGCATAGGGCTCTATGCTTAGCATGGAGTCTGCTTGAGTTTCTCTCTCTCCCTCTGCTCCTCCCCACTGCGTGCTCTCTCTTCTCTCTCAAATAAATAACTATATCTTAAAAAAAAAAAAAAAAGACTGGGAAAAATCATGATACAACAGTCCAGGATTGGTAGGGAGGGCCAGGCTGGGATTTTGAGCCATGGAATCTCAGGGACACAGAGGTTGATGTTTCTCATTGGAGAGCTGATAGGTTTTTCTGGAAACCCCTGTTACAAATCAACTATTCGCCTGGGCAGGACAGTCCCCAGAGAGCAGAGAAACGTGAATGAAGGCTGAGGATAGCTATGTCCTATTAATGGAGAGGATGAGGCGTGCTTTCCCTTCCTGGCATCCAGGCTGAGTGTGGGGGAGACCGTCTGGGTTCTGATGAGCTCCCTCAACAAGGCAGATACATCCCAGCCCCAGCCCTGGGCTTCCGGCTCTCTCTCGAGCGTCTCTCCACCAAGATGTGTTTGCCCCCTTGGACTGGACCGCAGCGAGCCGTCCACAGCAGCTGCACCTGATCCAGGGGAAGCACTCAGCCTTCCCTTCCACCAGTAAGCTCCGCAAGCTGCCCCCTCTTCCTGGCCCCACCCTTTCGGTCTTCCATCCTGGAGTCAGATGCCCTGGACTCTGAATTCCAGTGGACATGTACTAAGCATTCAAAGGGGTTGTCCTCTAAGTTTAAGTAAGGGGCAGGCACCCCCCACCTACCATCTTCGTGGGGGTGTGGATAGGGGCACTCATGACACACCAAAGCTTTCTCCAAAAGGCTTTCTTATTCATCTTCCAACCCCTTCATACACACCCTTAGAAATCATGCCGCCATGTTGGTATCTTGGTCAAACACCTAACTCTGAAGTGAAACATCTATTTGCTTCAACCAGAACTCCCTTCCAGTATCCTTTTACTAGTATCAGGACCTCGTGCCTAAATGGCATTAACCTCATACCAATGTTTTACTGTGGGTGTTCCTGAAGGCCTCTCATCCCAATGATACTAACACCTGCTCTCAGTCCTCCCTCACCCAGAAGCCCACCCTCAGAGAACCCCTGAAAACAGGGTCCAGAGAAAGATTCATAATGCCTACCATTTTGAAGGTACTATCTACCATTTAGCAAGGTATTATGCTGGTCATTTTATATGTATCATTTCAAACAGTCTTCATAGCAACGCTGTAGATGGGTACTATTATTATTCTCATTCTACAGGAAAGTGAAATAAGTGCTATTATTATTCTCACTTTACAGGAAAGGAAACAGGAAACCCAGAGAGGTTAAATACCTTACCCAAGATCACACAGCCAGGGATCAGAAGGTCAGGATAGGAAGCAGACTCACAGGACTGTGGCAGACAAGCTTCCTAGCATCCATCTTCTTCCAGCCCCAGCCCCAGTCCCTGTTTTCATTTTGGGATCCATCCCTCCTCCCCCGTCAGCCCTCATGGTCCTGGGAGGGCACTTACCGCCAGCTGCAGGGGAGGAGCACAAGACCAGCAAAGTGCACTCCCCAGAATTCAATCCTCAGTCCAGGAGACAGATGTGTCTGAGGCCATAGAATCAGAGCACTGCCCGGGATGCTGCTGCTTTCAGCTGGACTTGAACTTGCAGTATAGGGTCCGGTTGCTGCTGGCAGCCACCCAGAGGGGAGAGCTTGCCTGAGAATGTGGTCAGCACGGAGGAGAGAAGCATAGTGATCTGAAGAGGGGTGCTGGTCCCACCAGCTCCATCCACACTGGTCAGACTCTCCTCCCCGTACTAAACCCAACTGAGTCAGGTTTCCTCCTATCAAGAGCAAATGAAGAATCCTGAGACCCCAACAATGGACCAGTGCTCTTAATCCCATTGCCTTACTGGGCATTTGCCTGGAGGGTCCCGAGGCAGAGAGCAAGGCTCAGGCAATATTCCAGTGTCTGTTGGGATTCAAAGGGTCCTAATAAATTAGACTCCATGACCCTCCCTCCCCCAGTTCTGAACCAGATGAGGGGCTGGCAAAGAAATTAGGCAGATGGTGACCAAGACACCAGCTTTATGACTGTGGCAGCTGGGGGACAGCGTGGTGTAGTTCAACAATGACAACTGCTTTTCTCATACTGCACCCAAGTCATGGGCACACTGCACATGGTCCTCCCCAGCCAGGGGCCAAGCCTGACAGTGTGCCTTGTAGGGTCCAGAGGGTCTAAGCAGAACATGCGTCTCCCAGGGCACCTGGGTGGCACAGCGGTTAAGCATCTGCCTTCGGCTCAGGGTGTGATCCGGGCGTTATGGGATCGAGCCCCACATCAGGCTCCTCTGCTATGAGCCTGCTTCTTCCTCTCCCACTCCCCCTGCTTGTGTTCCCTCTCTGGCTGGCTGTCTCTCTCTCTGTCGAATAAATAAATAAAATCTTAAAAAAAAAAAAAAGAACATGCGCCTCCCCTGGGCGCTGGCTCCCAAGAAGGGAAGGAGCTGAGAAGGCCTTCTGTCCACCCCACCCCCAGCAATCAGAGAATCACAGCTCCTCCTTTGGGAGGAATGAGGGAAGGAGGGTGGAGAGAGAGGCCAGGGAGGTCAGTCTAACAAGCTCCTTCCACATGGAAGCCCAAGCAAGATTTGAGGACCCCTCCCGTTACCTCCCTGGAACAACTAAAAACCCAACAGAAGATTAAGTCTTACGTCCCCAGTGGTATTATATTAGTTCCGAGTTCTCAATCTTGGTACTACTGACATTTTGGATCAGATAATTCGGGGGGTGGGGGCGGGGGACTGTCCTGTACATTGGAGGAAATTTATTTACAGTATGCCTAGCACCTCACCACCCCCACTTCCAATCATGACCATCATAAATGTCTCCAGACGTTGCCGGCTGTCCCCTGGGGATGGAACTGCCCCAGGTTAAGAAGCCCCATGTTACCTGATCACAAAGAGGAGGAAGGACAACCATCCTAGGTGCTCCAACTTCAAAAGCTAGGGGATGCGCTGAGATGGGAAAGGTGGGGACTGGAGGCAAAAGGAGAGTGAGGCTGTCTATCCCAGAGATGTTTCTGGTGGCCAGGAGTTGGGGGCGATGTAGGAGTTCGAGCTGGTGGAGCCAAGAGGGATAAATGTGGGGAGTACCTGCTGAACCAGGCAGGACGCTGATCCAACAGGGCAGCTGGGAGGACTGGGGTGACGGGTGGGCAGCATCTGGAGAGTCAGACAAGGGACAGCAAAGCACCTTTGGAATAGCGTGTGCTGGGAGCTGTTACCTCCCTGTTGGCTGAAGGAGTGAGGGCAGGAGTGGCCTCTGGACATGAACCGTGCCCTATTGCCGTGGGTAAAGGAATTCAACCACTGCTCCCCCAGCCCATCAGATCAAATAAACATCCTGACCTCACCCTCTGCCTACCCTCTCATCTCCTGATGATGCCTTCTGAAGGCCAAACCCAACTGGAAACTGGAAGAAAAGAGAACATGGTAGCTACAACCCATAGAGTTCTCCTTCCCAGAGCACTGAGCAAGGTGGAAAGTGGGTCTGGGGAAAGTGGGGCATGCCCAACACACACACTGGGGAGAACACCGCAGGGTTAGAAGCAATGGGTTAGAGGCACACAGAGCCACATGGACAGATCTCAAAAGCATAGTACTGGGTGAGACAAAGAGTCAGGACTAGCTACGTAACCGGACACTGTGAACCTTTAAAATGTATGCACATTAAAAATACAAAATCCAGAGCAGCAATACTCTTTATACAAGGACACCTACAAAGAAAAGATTCACTTGCTGGAGTATTTGCCTATGGCCGGAGAGGGGATACAGAATGGCAAAAGGGACTATGGATAAAAGAGAATAAATTATTACAAACAAAAGAGGAGCCTTGCATGGACTAGAGATAATAGAAAGACATGACTTAGGCATATGATTAACTTGAATTTCTGCACAGGAAGTTGAAATGGGGCGGGGGTGGGAGGGGACATAAAAGCAAGGGAGGGAGGAAGGAGGATGGGAGGGAAGCAAGCTGATCCAGGAAAGGGGTGGGTCGGTGTGAGCAGGAGCTGCCCAAGAGTGCTCACCCCTGCTCCAGAAGGGCCTCAGCACAGATGGGGAAGGGGTCATCTCAGGGGCTTCTCAGAACCTTCTTCACATTTCTATGAAAATGGAAGACACGTCAAGAGATTGTACAAGGTCCTCATTTCCCAAAATGATTCCAGAATTTTAAGGCCACTAAGCTTGACACCTTTGATTTTGGAAGGAATTCAAGTCCAAAGACCCAAATCAAGCCCCGACTTTGCTTCCAGCCAGGCGTGAATCATCCAACAGATGGTGGGTGTACATTTGGAAATGAGTCGGGTGAGCCCTGGGAGCTACAGAGGCTCCCAAGACAAGCCCTGCCAAGCTAAGCAGCAATCCTCTTCTGACAGGGGTGGTGGGACCAGGGGCCGTGTGGGACCCACTCTTTCTGGCTGCAAGGAGTTGTGACTCTGCACTTTCAAGCAGTGGGTGGTGGGGGGAGGAGTGGCATCTGTCAGATAATGAAGACAGGGCTGGGGTCTAGCTCAGCTTCTCTTCCCCTTCCCAATCTCTCAGGTGCTTTCCTCAGCACCTCTTTTTGTCTGCTTCTCACCTCCAGCCTTCCCAAGGAGAGAGGGTTTCATTGGCTCGTCCAGTCACCATCCAATATGGAGACTACTGATTGAGTGGCTTCTATCAGTTCTGCCATTGTTAGCTCTTCCAGGGCGAACTGGTTCTCTCGAAGTGCGGGGCTTGGTGGCACTGAGGCTTTGCACTTGCCCAAGTGACAGGTGGCAGATACAGTGGGTCTTGATTTTGCAAGCATCACCACATTCGTCCTGTGCCAGATGCTGACATCACTCCTCTGAAGGGCCACTTAGTACAGATGACCCTTGAACAACACCCATATGGTCTACATGGCTCCACTTATACGTGGATGTTTTTACAGCACAGCGTTAGAACTGTATTTAATCTTCCTTACGATTTTCATAATAGCATTTTCTTTTTTCTAGCTTACTTCATTGTTAAGAACAGAGTATGCAAGACTTGCACAAAATATGTCAATCAACTGTTTAGGTTATTGATAAGTCTGCCAGTCAAGAGTAGGCTATTAGTAGTTAAGTTTTGGGGGAGTGAAAAGTTATGCACAGATTTTCAACTGCATGGGAGTCGGCGTCTCTAACCTCCACATTGTGCAAGGGTCAAGGGTATCAGATAAGCATGAGCCCCTTGCCCCATGGCTCAGCCCCACCAAGATGGCCACACACCATCCCCTCTTGCCTCTGACTCCAGCCTCAGAGGGGAAGGCTCACAAGGTCCTCCTGGTCCCCGCTTGGGGGCAGAATTTAGTGACCAGACCCTTCTATTTTAATCCCTTCTAGACTGAGCCAAACTGTTCCATCTAACGTTTCATATCAGTAACGGTTCAGGCTTTATTGATTCCCACCCAAATACTGTCCTCTAGCCCCCAGGGGAAGAATAAAGTAAAGACATTAGTGGTGGTGACAATTTTGCCCAACAATGTCCAGAATGACTTGGCAACCAGTGCCCTTCGGACTGGTCTTTCTGGGGGGATACAAGCATGGAAACAGAAGGCAGGCGCTCCCCCAGAGCCTCCCCTTTCCAACCCTGCCAACTGCGTCAACTTCTTCACGGCAAAGGACAGGACCTCCAGACCATAGCAAATAATAACTGTGAAAATGTCCCCTTGAAATATGGTGTTGCCTGTGGCTTTCAAATGGATGAAATTGAGAATGTTAAGAAAAGGACTTTCTAGTCATGTTTTGTGGGTGCTAGAGGCTACCGCAGAGATATCAGCTGCCCTGGTAAGCAGTCTCTCTTGTTGTGCCCCTCCCAATCTCGTAGGCTTGGGCATTCATGAGCAGTGTGGATTTTATGGGCTATTTCAGAGAGAAAACTTGAGCGGGGGGCGGGACAGAGGGATAATGTCCCTTTCCAGTGCCCAGTCAGGGTTCCCCAGGGCTCTCTTCTGACCCTCCCCACGCAGCCCCTGGCAGTGCTCAGCCCCCCACTTCCTGCTTCCTTGGTCCTTTCTTGTTTGTTTCTCTGGTCTTCATGAAAGCTAGGTCTTCATGCGGGCCCATCTGGGGCAGGGCACCAGGGGCGTGCCGGAGGGGACAGTCTACAGTCAGGGCCCGGCCATGCAGGGGGAAACCGGAGATGCCCCCAAGTCCTCCCCGCCCACCTTGCCCTTAGCCCTTTCTGAGGCTTCTGTCCCACAAGGAGAGGAGAGAATCCGGGGACAGACAGAGCATCACCCAGCCCTCCTGATGCCTCCCTGGGACCCCTGCCCTCATCACCCCATCATCCATTTACCTCACTCTTTTCCTGACAGTCCTGACTCTTCCCATGGACCCCCTTCCAGTGCTCTCTTTCTTTTTGTGGAATAGTTTGGCTTCTGTCTGGGCTTCTAAACATAATCTTGCCCACTTCCCTTTCCATCACATTGCTCAGGAAACCCCACTTATGAAGATCAGCCTTTAGACCCAGCCCTTCGGTCTTCAGAGGGAAGGCCTCTGATTGGCCACTATTTGTCACATGTCCACCTCTTGGAACAATCACTGGGTCCAAGAGGATGTACCTAAGTTAGGGCCAGCCTGAGACACTTGCCCACCCTCTTTGCTGGAGTGAGGGAGGGTCCTAGTGATTGACACCACCCCCACCAAGATGACAGGAAATCAGGTGCATTTGCTCCAAAACAAAGGGGTGTTATTAGCAGAAGAAGGCTGGGGCGCACACAAAACCAGTAGTTAAAAAAAAAAAAAGATATGCTTTTGGTGGCTTATCCTCTCTTACATCTTCCACATAAAACTTCTGAATGACTTATTGCTAAACGTGACTGGCTTAAAGAGTCAACGTGATGGCTTTCGAGGAAGAAGATGGACCATGGCAGCCTAACCACAGAATTATCAGCCACGGGAAGAATTTAGGTCCTTGCCACCCTGACAAACATGTCTTGCCCCTGTTCCCACAAGGAAACTTCTTGCTTCATCTGATGACCTTGCTTCTGTGGTTTCATTTCGGCTGCAAGCCCTTGTCTGAGCAAGCCTGTTTTTTCATGGATGGCTGAAGACCCTTGGTGAAGGGGTTCGCTTCACGAGAGTTAATACCGGAAAGCACTGTGCCAGAATCCAAGACATGAATATAATTAAAATCACATTGTATTTCCTGTTGGCTGCTGAAGCAGACATTAAGAAAGTCTTATCTTCCATAGTACATTCAGAATGCCCTGTCATAGAAAATTAGTTTAAAATGATAGCTCGGAAAAGAAATATAAAAAGCTCTCCTGCCATTTATTATTAATGTGATTTATGTCAAGTCTCTCCACGGAATACTGAAAATGTGCCAATAAATTAGTTCAAGAAATGGTGAAAATTAAATATTAATGAAGTGCTCAAACAGGCACCAATGAAACTACAGCTTAAGTTTGTAAATATTTCCATAAGTAATTCCCACTCCACACACGGGTGACACGGCAGTCCAAAAAAAAAAAAAAAAAAAAAGAATCTTCACCAGTTTATATCAAAACCTTTTTTTTTTCAACTCATAAATTTTCCAATTCACAAATTTAATCTGAGCTTCTGGTTTCTAAAAAGGTAATAAGCCGTTAGTGTTTGCATGCAGATCCATAGATCTCGAATGGGCTCTACACGGCAAGGGACAGAAAGCTCAAGTCATGTGGCTTAAACACAAAGAATTTACTTGCATGTTTAACTGAGAAGTACAAAGGAAATATGACTTCAGGCCAGGTTCCATGCACCAACTCGAAGGATGTCACCAAGAACCTGGTATCTTTCTGCCTCTCCCCTCCTGGGGGTTGTAATACGGAGCGCCCTACCTCTCGCCCCACTGCGGGACCCGGGTACTCAGTCGCCCGGCTGTCAGGGGGCTTGACCCTTGACGGCTCACAGCTGAGGCACTGTTTCATACGAGTATGAAGCACTCAGATACCTCCCATGCAAATACTATCCTCTGCCTCGCCCAAGGATGTGTGGCCTCCCAAGGAATGGTCAGAGCGGGGGTACAATGCCAAGTCTTCTTGCCTAAATTTGAGACAGCTGAAAGGCCACCCCAGCCTCAGAGCTCCCAGGGGCCAGCTGAACCCTCTGCTACAGCCCTATGGCAGGTCACCAGCTTCCCCTGCTCAATCCTCCCTGGTTCACCCTCTTACTGTGTCCCAAGACCACTGTCGTTTCTGAGACCACACCCCATTTGATCTCTGGCATGCAAATCTCCACCACAGAATCTATTTCCAGGGACCCAGACCAGCGATAGCTGAAGCCAGGGAAGATTTTAGGAAGGAGATGCTAACACCAGTTTGGAGCTGGAAGGTGGAGCATAGCAGGCTGAAGTGGGACAATTGTCAAAATTTTCACTGGGGATGTGCTGGGATGGAAACTGATGGATGGGAAGACACTGGAGGAGGCATCTCCCAGGCATTTCAGAGGTGGCATCACATGACCGGAGGCTATCAATGCTTAAAGAAAGGCAATGAAAGTTTGAGGACTTAATCATCAAATTAAGGCAAAGTGTGAAAGTCTCCCTGGCAGCAAGTAAAGAGAGACTCTTATCTTCTGCAGCTGGAGGGCAGAAAAAGCTAAGAATCAGGTCTGGGAATTCACTGGAAGAGGAAAGGAGCAGCTGCAGGCAAGATGGCCGCAATGGCGACCCTTCTTACCCAACCCTTCAGAAAGACACCTTCCTCAGGGATGCCTGGACAAAGAAGCCAGTGTGATTGTGTCCTTCACCTCTAGGACCCCGCTACAATTCTGCCCCCACTCAGCCCCTACACCAAGTACACCATCATGATCAACCCTACAGCTACCCAGTGCTACCCAGCACCCCTCTGAAGTGATGGGAACATGCCCGACGTGCCCAGCCACCCCCAGACCCCACGGCCCAAGTTTGGAGAGGCTAACGAAACTGTGAGCTCCTCTGTTGACAGGGAGGAAGACCCCTCTGTGGCCCCCAATAACAATGTGAAAACCAACCCCAGGGGAAAAGAAAAAAAGAAGAAGAAAAAGAAGGAGGAGGAGGAGGAGGAGAAGGAGAAGAGGAAGAGGAAGGGGAAGGGAAGGGGAAGAGAAGGGGAGGGGAGGAAGAGGAGGAGAAGGAAGAAGAGAAGAAGAAGGAGGACGAGGAGGAGAGGAAGAGGAAGGGAAAGGGAAGGGGAAAAGAAGGGGAGGAGAAGAAAAAGAAGAATGGAGCTCCATAGAAAGTCAGATTCTCAATCTCAGGTCTGCTCTGCCAGGGTCATACCCCAGTAGAGGAGGATTGGGACTCAGACACTTGCTATGGAAACATCTGGGTCAATGCACTCAAAAATCTTGAGCCTCCAGGTTCCATTGAACACTCTAGACCTGCAGAAATGCTCCCTCCTCCCAGTTTAGGGCTGAAGATTCCCCCTCTTGCTTGAAGATGGTGCACAGGCCTCTCGTCTGCAGCATAGCATGCAACCCCTCTCCTGGCCACCGGGCAAAGAACACGAGTCAAGTCACCACAAAACCCAGCCCAGGCAGTGTTGGGCCTCCCGCTAAAACCCTGCAAGAGCTACCAGAACTTGCAACCATGTCTTGGCAGGAGTCCAGAGAGTAGACCTGAGCCTGGGTCCCAAGGATGAGGGCCACAGGGTCAGAACACAGAGTTTGATTAGAGAAGATTTAATAATATGGGAACACTCTGCTGTGATACAAGATTTCACCCCCTGGCAAGGACCCCAAGAGAAGGTGCCAGGATGGCTTTTGAGAGCCTGGAAACAGCAATGGTTCAAACCAAGTGAAGTAGAAAAGCCGGAACTGCTGGGGCAGGTGGTAGAAGCAAGGATCAAAGGGCTCAAAGAAGAGGGCCTGTGAGGCTGGATTACCCTGCAGGGGGCCCGAAAACTCCCCCACCGACTGTTCTCAGGAGACCCCTTAGGACACACTTAGCCTCTTTGAGAAATTCATTGTTGGCTTCATCCTCCATTGGTCAGGGCCGAGGGCGGGAGATGCTGCTATAGAACGGGCTCCCCCAGAGCAGCGGGGATAAGAGGAACCTATAATAACGGAGACCAAGTGGTAGCATGTCACTATGGGAGAGTGGGTACAACTCTTCTACGAGCAGCCAGGCCAGAGAGGCAGCCAGAAGTCCTGACTCTCAGAGAGCCATGGACATGGTGAAGAAGACAGGTGTTCCTAGAGGCAAGATAGATGGGCAGACAGGGTACTGCTTAACTGATTTAAACATAATCAGCCACCCCAATACAAAGTCATGATCCTTTGTCTGGTTCCCAGGTAAGACCTAGAACCTACTGAATAAAGAAGGACCCTGCATCACCTGGCCCGTGTGGAGGGTGAGCATCTCCCTGCTCTTCCAGAGGAAGACCTTGGGTGATTACTTGAGAAATCATATAGTGGGGAAAGGGGACTACGCAGACATCCTGGGAACTCTTGCACACAAAGTCCAAGTGGACGTGGTTACCCGGGGATCTGAGGCATCATCATGGCCCACTGGCAGAGGGAGGACACGGAGGTCAGGTAGTAAGTGTGGTCCTAGCCCATGACCAGCTTTGCAGTCATGGTCCACCAGGTCTGCAGACCCACCTAGGAGGCGTGCTCCTGGCCTCTCCATGTGTAATCGGGATTGACACAGCTGAGAGTGGAAGAATCCTCGCATTGGATCTGCGGCCTATGGGGTAAGGGCCATGAGAGGGAGGTAGGAGAAGGCAAAGCCTGCCACAGCCAATCAACAATCCTGTCTCACTGGGGCAACAGCAGACATGAGAGTCGCCCTTCAAGACCTGAAGGATAGTCTCATCACTTCTCCCATTTAGTTCCCCAGTCTGACACTCTGGCATTCACCCCTGTTAGATCTGTGCTTCTCGCTTCACCACATCCGTAGCCGCCTTGGGTGGCGGCGATGGGCTGACAGCCAGCTGACAGGAGAAGAAAAAGACAACGTTCCGTTCATGGATGAGTTGGCTTGGCAAGTGGGGGAAAGCCACAAAGGACGAGGGCTGCCCTAGAGCTCTGCTCGGGGGTGGCCCTGGAACGGCAGAGAGGAGAAATCCTCCCTGTGGGCAGACCTTCAGGTGGTCCATTTGGTCATCTGCTTTGTGCACAAAGAGAAGTGGCCTGAAGTATGGGTGTACGTGGATTCGGGGGGAGCAGCGCATGGTTCGGCTGGTCGGTCAGCGACCTAGAAGGAGTAGCACTCGAAGACTGGGAAAAAGGCGGTCTCGGGAAAGGCATGTGGATGGACCCATGGGAGGAGGCAGAAGGTGTGAAAATTTTCTATCACCCGTTAATGTGATCACTGAGAGCCACCAGGGGTTGGGGTGAAGCCAATCCCTCTCAGGGTAGAGAGAAGGGAAAAAGGGCAGTGGGAGGCAGAAAGAGCAGATGCCCACTACAGGGACAGATTTGTTTGGGGGAACAAGTGGCCAAGAAAAATGTCCCTAGCTTCTTACTTCTCGGACGGAGCTGAGAGATCATGGTGTCCAATCTCTCACCAGAAAGGTAATTAACCAGCCCCCATGTGGACACTTTCAAGCAGGAGAGCCATTACCTCTCCCTGCTTCTCTAGGGGACATCTATAGCCATTCAGCAATGTTTCCTTATGTGGCCGGTCAGGGTTTTGTCTTCTTACCCTCCAAGGGAGGGCACCCACCCTCCCCCCACTTCAGGTCCCATGCCAAGCCAGGATATACAAGAAAGTATTTTGGTAAGACCGAGAGAGGTGAAAGATCCTTCATTAGCAGAATCACTCAGTGAAGTCCCCTGCAAGAAGTGATCCATTCTAGCCAGGAAAAGGATTGTTTCACTGCTCAGTGTTTTGCTCAGAGGGAACTGAAACCCTCTCCCTCACACACAAACCACCTCCACTTCCATTAAGAGAAAAACCAGGAAGAACCATCTGATGGAGAGCCTGGAATGGGGAAGCATGTGGATAAAATAAAATGGCCCCGGGACTGGTCGGAGCAGGGGCGGGGACCGGGAGGAAAAGAATAAGGAGAAACCAGAGAGAGAGCCTTCAGCTGTCCACTGGATGGGCTCCACAAAAAAACAGAGTAACTTTTCTGAACCATTCTTGAGGCTTGGACTGTAGGGCTGATTGTCTCATGAGACAGCTTTTCTTTCTCATCCTTCCACATTGGAAGGGTTATACTTACCTTTAGCTTAACCTGATACTAATTATGTCTGAGTATAACCCAACATCTCCTGGTAGGGCCAGTTTCAGAGGGAGGCCATCACGACGGTTGCCTGGGGGGAGCCCTTAGCCTTCATCAGAAAAGCGGTGCCAGCTAGCTCAGAAGTCCCCAAGGGACTCCACACCCTAGAGGCACGATCTAAAGGACCCCCACTCCTGCCAGAGAGGGCAACGCCCTCGGTGCAAATTTTAAAATACTGCTCATCAGCCTGAAACCGTTTCTGCGGAGGATTTCTTCCATCATGCAGGTGTCAGGGAGCAGCTACGGCTCGGCACCAGCTCGACACCGGGTGGTTCCGATGTGCCTCCCCGAAGGCCGCAGCCGCCGTTGGCTGAAATCATGAAGCCGGATCACACGAGTGGAAGGCTGCTTACCCGGGAGGCAAGATTTATTTTATTGTCTAATATTTAAACAGTTTAATAGGCATCCCAATGCATTGTCTGAATGGTTCGGAAAAGAACGCGTAGCAGATAGATGCCTAAGTCCCCCGTTTCTAACCTTAAGGAATTGATACAAGATTTTATTGACAGACCATCTGTTTCTCCCCAACTACAGTTAATGTATTTAGAGAATGTTGCTTCGAAGGGGCACCCACAGCTCTTGGGCCCCCCAGCCCCTGGCTTCAATAGCCCATGGGTGCAAATTGTCACTCGTGTCCAAACCACCAAAGCTCTTTGCTCTGGCTTGCAGCACCACGGATGCCCGGCCACCCCCTCCCCAGCTTCTCTGAATGAGGGACCGCTCTGTGCCCAAGGACAAGGCTCCCTGTCCGAGCCTGCTCTCCAGCCAGCCGCTGCCCACGTGCCTCCCGGAAGCTGGGCCCAGCTCTGCCTCCGCTTCAGGAGCTCTGCGGCGCGGAGGAGGACTTGCCCCCTGCCAGCTGGTCTTTGGGGGCGCCCGGAGCCCTCAGGCTGGGAAGTGCCGAGGCATGGGGAAATTCGGAGGTGGGGGAGGAGAAGGAGAACGGCCCCTCCAGCCCCTCTGCAGCTCCACACGACATCCTGTCGCCCGGGGTTCCAAAGGGACAGAAACGCCTGCCATCTCCTCACATCCTTCAGCTTCCCGCCCTGCACCTGTCACCATCGAGGTTCTAAACCAGTTCCTCAGGCTGGGCCAAGGGACGTGGGCCACCCCATTCCCTCCCTTCTCCTCTCTCACTTCCTCTGTCCTGGATTTCTTTCCACACAGCGTGCATGTGCGTGTGTGTGTACGAGCACACACAGGCACAGACACACACAGGAGTGTAAACTCCATGACAGCATGTATTTTTTGCCCGTTTTATTCACCGTGGTGTCTTTAGTGCTCAGAATTGTACTTAGTGCATAATAGATGCTCAAGAAATTTTGTAGAGAGAATGAAAAACAAAAGTGAATCCAAGAGGCCCTCCTTCCTCCTCCTTCGGCACAGAAGCCCACGCCCCTGTGTGTATCATTTCAGACAAAACTGCCCACAGGGCCCCCAGCCCTTCAGTCCCGAAGCCCGGCTATGCTCGCCTAGGACACCCAGCCAGGGGGATGCGCTTGCCACAGGTTATCGGCATGCCCCGGCCTCAGCATGCTGGGCCCACAAAAGGAGCACAAGTCACTGGGGTGCCAGCTCCCGCCCTCCTCAGCCGGAGGAAGTCCGGCCTTCCCAGGGGCTCCTGGGATCCGCGGGGGAGTGTGGACACGTTTGCTTCTGCCATCCTGTGCCCTTACCGCTGCTCTGCTTTTGCCACCCACCCCCCCTGCTGCCCACGCTGACCCAGCCCATCCTCAGCACCCCCACCCAGCTGACCCTCCTCTTCCCCAGCACCGGCCCAGACCATTCTAGACACAATAGTAGGAGACTAGGTCCCACCTTGTAAACACTGTGCTGCGAGAGTGAGGGGAGAGCAGGCCAGCAGGGTACACGCTTTCCCTCCATGACATGGGGCCCACTCTCCAGGGCTTCTAAGCTCTCGGACCCGCTGCTGGCTGCTGTGGGCAGGGCAGCTGACCTGGCCTCGGCCTCCACCCCTATCTCATTTCCTCCCCTTGCCCATCAGCCCACAACTCCTTGCGCCTTCACTCTGCTCCAAGAGCGCACCAACCTTGCTCCCGCGGCAGGACATCAGCGTGTCCTGGGTCACCCAGCTGGCTGCTTCTGATCTTTGCTTCCTTTCGGAATGCTGCTAGGAGGCTCCTCTGAGCACACCGTCTACGGTAGCCAGCAGCCCCTCGCTCTCACCTCTGCTGTTCCCTGGCGCTCATAGCATCTGTCACCATCTGAATCCGTCTTCTTTATCTTGGCTTGTGTATCACCTACGTCTCTTCGGCAGACTGTAAGCCCCCTGAGAGCAAGGATTTTGTGCCCTTCAGCTCTGTATCCCAACACAGAGTGGTGCCCGGCACATAGTAGGGCTCGAGTAAAACCCAGTGGGTGTTGAATAGTGACTAGCCTCCCTGCTTGGAGTCCTGGTCCAATAACCACCAAACCCAGAGAGAGGAGAGGTTTTCCCTCCTCCCAGTTTCAGGCCCACCTTGGGAGATCTGGTAGTTAATGATGGCTTCTAGCTCTTCCTGGCATGCCGGATGGTGGAACCGTTGACCCTCCTCAGGGAAAAAACCCCAGAGGGGTATGGTCTAGCCTTAGCCCCCACCACACCAGAACTCCCCAACGTCAGGACACTTCCCAGTGATCACTGAGGGCTGAGGACCACGGTCCGAGGCATCAGCGCTCTGGTCAAAGTTAAGTCCTGCCAGACCTGGGCCAGTTTCTTTTTAGCCAAAGTCAGTGAGGGTCAGGCCTGCGTGAGCTTCCTCAGAGCCTCGAGGCCCCTGATCCATGAGTGTGTGACACACGCACGCACACACATCACAAGGCACAGACCACTGAAATCCATTCAGAGAAGCTTCTGAGTCTGTAAAGGGAGGTCTCCGCACAAACGCACCCCACTGACATCTGGAAGCTGATCACTTACTTTGTTTTCGGGGGTTGATCTGGTTGGTGACTCAAGGGTCCTCCCCAGGAAAGACAGGTGGGAACCCGCTGGCCATCCAAGGAACTCGTGTCTCCTTGCGTTTGGCCTCGGTGCGAAGGGAAACTCAAAGGCCCGCGAAGTGCTCCTCACCTGCATTAACCGCCCCCGCCCCCACCGCGTGCACAAACACCCCGGGGAAGCCTGATTACGGGCAATGGCTTTAGCGGTTTTAGACTCTCTTTGAGGATATTTAAAATGTTAAAAGCACAGAAGATGACTTCTTGAAGTGTTCTCGCAATGAGAAATCAAAGGGGCGGAGGAAATCTTTGAAAATCAGAATAAGCCCAGAGCGGACCACGTGCCCAGCAAATGCAAGAGCGTGCACTGATGGGAGGGGGTAAGGGCACAGGAAGGGGGGGGGGACACACATGTGGCCACTTCTGCAAGGAGAAGGGGGAGGGCCCAGGAAGAGGGGGACAGAAGGGGGGCTGTAAGCTGCACTTAGAGATGAGGTGGTTTTCACCGGGCAACAGCTGGCCCGCCGTGCGGAGGCCGACCCGGCCCGTGTCTTTTCCATCCGGGACTATTTACGCGCACAAGCTTCTGTCCTCCGTGCCTGACTCATGAGAAAACCCTATCACGGCAACTGGGGGGAAAGGATCCAGAAAGCTTGGAATGTAGGACGTTACGAATAGGAAAACATTGAGTTTTCTTGTTTTCAAACGTTCGAAAATGCACATAAGAATTATGAGGAAGTGAGTAAACCTTGGCTGGGAGTTCCTGGCAGGAGGGTGGCGTAGACACGGCTCTCTGGATACTGTTTTCAGCCTCTCCCCTCCTCCTGTCCCAACAGAACACTCCTGAAATGGCCACCAGAAAAAGGGGAAGACTCGCATCAGCCTGGGAAAGTAGCTATCCACACCGAGGAAACCAGAACTTTCTGTCAGACTGCACCCTGTGGGGCCAAGCAGAAGGCATCATGAGAGAAGCCAGCCTGCTACCCCCTCGGACAGGGGCCACAAGGTCGGGGATGCTGGCTACCCACGGGGCGACCTCACCTGAGAGATGGCGGGGGGGGGGGGGGGGCAGGTGCACCCCCGAGCTTCCCTCCCACCTCTGCATGCCCACAGCTTCCCGGCCACCCCAAGTGTGCGGTGCGTGCCTGGCTGGTCCCACCTGGGCACAGCCACCCAGAAGCCCCGAGAAGCAGCTGGGGGCTCCCTGAAGCAGAAAAGCACGCTACCATGCTGTCAGGAATTCCCCCAAATTTCTGATTAACTTATCTGCAATGGTTCTGTCTTCTTGAGAATTTCAAAATAATGAAACTTCATTTTTTTTCCCTTTTCTAAGAGTTCATCGTGGAGATGTTACTCAACTCAACCAGCAGTGGCTGCTCAGCTCCCGCCTTCTCCCACGCCTCCGGGGCTGCACTGTGTCTGACACGATCATTCTCGCTGTGTTCTCTGTCCATTTTCCTGGATTCCTTTGGTCTGAACCTGATGACCCTCTGAGAACGATTCAGGCAGGAATGCTTACCAACCTCCCACTGAGTGTGGCTTATTTCTGTCTTGACTTGAGTCATTGTTGGATAGGCTAAAAAAAAAAAAAAAGTCATCCCTTTCTTCCCTTCCCCTCATTGGAGAAATAGGTCACAGGAATTAGACAACTGGAGATCAAAATGCCAGCTTTATCACTGACAAAAGGGACTGCAGAAAGTGGCTTTGGCTCCTTAGACCAGTGGGCTCCCTAGCGGTGGCTGCTTGAACTGGACGGACTTGGCAGGCAGCCCGTGATACACTGCCCCCTGCAGGGCCAAGCCGACTATTGCAGGCACAGAGCCTCCCAGGAAACCCTCGGAGAAGGAACTGAGCCCCCCCCCATCATCAATGAGAGAAGACATTCCTCTGAGGAGTGGGGCAGACACTGTCCCTGCCCCCACCCAAAATATCACCCCCCCCCTACGGAAAATGAAACCAGAGAATAAGGATCCTACCCTGACAGCCATACTGGGCAGATTCCCCTCTGTGAGGATGAGGCAAATGGAAGCTCAAAGGATCTGGGAAGGTTCTGCAGCTCAAAACATAAACATTCCCTGAAAGGTTCTGAGGAGGAAGCTGCTTCTCTGTGGGGGGAAAAAATTTACTGCCACACAAGTTTTAAAAAATATTTATCTGAATATCTGATTTGAATTCTCAGTAAGATTCCAAGGGGGGTTCTGGAAAAGATCTAGACACTAGAAAAGATCATAATAACGAGGCAGGAATCCGAGAGCAGGAAGTAGAGCAGGGAGACAGAAACCACAACGGCTGGGTTAAAACCCATGATGGAGGCTGCAAATAGCAGACAAGACACGGGAGACGATACAATCAACATGGTCAAGGGTAAAACGATAAAAAGATGACAAGGAAAGAGGCAGGCAGTCTGGCACAGGGAATACAACGTGGGAATAATAGGAATCTGGACAGAAAAGAGTGGGTACAGCAAAAGCAGTAATTGCAGACCCGGCGGGAGAAAACTTCGCTGGTATGAAAGAACACAGAAAGAACTCAGTTGGAAGCTGAGCATATGTTCTGAGTCCCAAACAAAGTTGATGAAAAGAAGGCCACATTTAGACACGCTATGGTGGCATTCTCAAAAAAAAAAAAAAAGTTAAAATTTCTGGAACACACGTGCACACACACACACACACACACACACACACCACCCTCGGAAGGAAGTCAAAGAGGAAGAGAGATTTTACTTTCCTTTCAGTATCCTTTGTCCTGGTGTGTGTGTGTGTGTGTGTGTGTAAAACCCACATGCATATATTTCTTTTATCATTTTAAAAATAGGCTTAAATTGGAGGGAGGGGTGATAAATGAGGATCTTACAGACAAATGGTGGGGGAAGAAAAAAAACAAAAGCCTAAATTAAAATGATCTCAAACTTCTCGCATCATGCAGAGAAGTAAATGTCCTATTTTTTCTTTTACCCCAATTCATTGGTAGAAATACACTTCACTTTGGAGCGTCTGGGTGGCTCAGTTGGTTAAGAGTCTGACTCTTGATTTCAGCTCAGGTCCTGATCTCAGGGCCCTGGGATGAAGTCCCTCGTCAGGCTCCCTGCTCCATGGGGAGTCTGCCTAGAATTCTCTCTCCCTCTCCCTCTGCCCCTCCCCCAACTCGTGCACACGTGCACTCTCTCTCTAAACTAGATAAATGAATCTTTTTAAAAAATGCATTTTTCTTTGTAACCCATAGATAGATAACTGATGCAAAAATTTTAAGTCTACCTCTTACTTAGATCTTCAGACATTCATGATGCAAAAATGACCTACAAAACACTTCAGTATTTTCTATTCTTGCCTACATCATCTATGCTTTTTAGAATGCAGTCACAATCTATTAAATTGAGTGAGTTGTGACCTGGGTATACACTGATCTAGAAACACCTAAAGGAAAAGCCATGCTGTCATTCATGAATGAAGGGAACAAAAAGACCTTCTTCGGGTGGAAGTTGTTTAAAAAATAATCCCTCCCGAGTACTTTCCTTGAATAAATCACATTCTCCTCTTGAAAATGTATGCTAGGACACTACAGAAAAAATCAGATGCAAAAACTCATGAATGAGAAAAAAAAAAATCCACCTTGAAGCATTTGCTTAGAGGTCTAGGGAAAGGAGAACTTTCACATATTCTCAGAAGGATTCAGAAATTGCAATCTTCTGGCAATATCTTTTAAAAATTGAAATCTGCACAGTCATTTCACTCTCGCAGATCTATACACAAAAAAGGATATATGAACTAAGATGCTTCTTACAGCAGTATGTGTAATGGCAAAATAACCAGCAATTACCAATACATCTAATAACCAGTTAATCATTTAATAAATAATGGCACATCCATACTAAAGTAGTTCACGTTATGTAGCTATTTCTAATAAACCAGCTATGTATGTATTAACCTGGAAGAGTGTCCATGATTAAATAAACCTAGAACAGGGGCGCCTGGGTGGCACAGCAGTTAAGCGTCTGCCTTCGGCTCAGGGCGTGATCCCGGCGTTATGGGATCGAGCCCCACATCAGGCTCCTCCGCTATGAGCCTGCTTCTTCCTCTCCCACTCCCCCCGCTTGTGTTCCCTCTCTTGCTGGCTGTCTCTCTCTCTGTCGAATAAATAAATAAAATCTTTAAAAAATAAATAAATAAATAAATAAATAAACCTAGAACAGTATCTGTGATAAAATGATTTTAAACAACAAGTAGTTGAATAATTTCTGTATGATCCCATTTCTGTACAACGTAGAGGGGGACCTATTCAGAGTTTACGTCTCCATGTATTTATAAGAACAGGGAGAAAAATATGAAGGGAGCAAAGCAAACTGTCAAATCTGGTTAATTCTATATTATATAATATATAGAATATAATATATTCTATATTATAAAGCCATAAAAAAAGAATGAAATCTTGCCATTTGCAATGCCATGGATGGAGCTAGAGAGTATTATGCTAAGCGAAAAAAGTCAGAGAAAGAAAAATACCATATGATTTCACTTATATCTGGAATTTAAGAAACAAAACAAATGAGCAAAGGGGAAGAAAGAGAGAGAGAGAGAGAGACAAACCAAGAAACAGACTCTTAACTCTATAGAGAACAAATTGATGGTTACCAGAAGGAGGTGAGTAGGGGGATGGGGGAAATAGGGGGTGGGGATTAAGGGGTGCACTTGTCGTGACGAGCACTGGGTGCTGTATGGAAGTGTTGAATCACTATACTGTACACCTGAAACTAATATTACACTGTGTGTTAACTCACTGGAATTTAAAAAACAAACAAACAAAAAGCTGGTTAGTTCTAAAGGGTAGGGGCAGGGGGGAGAGAAAGGAAGATCACAGGCGACAGTCCTAAAAACTTTTGAACTGATTTGTTGCAATAAATATGCTTTACTTTTGAGATTGTTAATCTCATTTTAAAAATGATCTTCTTCATAAATAAGGGGCATTAAACTTAACTTATAATGTAAAGTTATAAGTTATATGAAGTCAAGACACATGCATTACTCCAAATAATTGTGGTTTTTTTAATAGTTTCAGATTGGGGGCGCCTGGGTGGCTCAGTTGGTTAAGCATCTGCCTTTGGCTCAGGTCATGATCTTGGGGTCTTGGGATTGAGCCCCACGTCAGGGCTCCCTGCTCAGGAGGGAGTCTTCTTCTCCCCCTGCCCCTCCCTGCCACTCAGGGTCTCTCTCTCTCCCTTGATCTCTTTCTCTGTGTCTTTCAAATAAATAAATAAAATCTTTAAAAAAATAGTTTCAAAATGAAGATTAAAAAAAAAAAGAATCTATTCCTTTAACAGAGATTAGCTATTATAAACAAAAATGACAAAGTTTGGGATGCCCGAGTGGCTCAGTCAGTTAAGCATCTGCCTCCGGCTCAGGTCATGATCCCAGGGTCCTGGGATTGAGCCCCAAGTCGAGCCTCCCTGCTGTTTCTCCCTCTGCCTGCCTCTCCCCCTGCTTGTGCTCTCTCTCTCTCTGATAAATAAATTTAAAAAAATATTTTTTTAAATTACAAAGTTTATAATCCTGGGTGAAGTTAAGAAAAAGTGGGAATGAATGGGGGCAAACTGATTTTCCACAACAGGAAGTAAAAATTACAGTTCTCTGCAGACAATTATCATTATCACATCAAAAACATCTGAAAACCCTTAAGGTAAATACGAGTAGAATTAATAAAGAATTCTAATTCTTTCCTTCCAAGTTATTAGGCATGATAGTAAGCAAACACTCTATACAGCACTAGAAAATTAACAGCAATATTAAGTGTTGCCTTGACATGCGGTGAAATTAGGAGGTCTTTGAACGGCCTGACCACACATTCCTGTCCCTACTTCGCTCCTCAGATAAGGTCCCCCAGCCAGACCTCTCCTTATAAAGGTATCAAGAGCAGCTCTTGCTTATTCCTGGGAACTTGTTCCAGTTCCCTGCCAGCCTATGTAATCATTCAAACAAGCCAATAATATCTTCCCACGAACACCAGGGTTATCACACCCTGTGATACTGTAAAGCCTGCCTTGCACAGCCCGCTTGTACATTCTGTTCCTGAACACAACCCCTCTGTGACCCTGCACCGTGTACTGCTCCTCCCTTCCCTGGGCAGTGAGTATATGGGACTCGTACACTGGCCAGTATCGGTATTTGGCTATGCCCAAAACCCTACGGCAGGAATCCTTCCTTCACCAATGGGATGAATAGAAGGCAATTAAAACAAGACAAGGGGTGCCTGGGTGGCTCAGTCGGTTGGGCCTCTGCCTTCAGCTCAGGTCGTGGCCTCGGGGTCCTGGGATCGAGGCTGGCGTGCAGCTTCTGGCTTGGTGGGGAGCCTGCTTCTCCCTCTCCCCACTGCTCATTCTCTCTCTCTCACTCTCTCTCTCTCTCAAATAAATGAATTAAATATTTTAAAAAAAAACACAAGATGATATAAAAGAAAGCAGAAAGCATTAAGTAACTTGACAAAAGCAGTACCAGTCGTGGTCCTGCTAGGAGAGAAAAGGAAAACATACGATTTTCTCCGTTCAACAGGAGGTAGGAAAGGAGAAAAAGTGGTGGAGAAAATGGATGGTGAGCAGCAAATATAGCAGAAAAATGTCCAAATAAATCATTAATAGCAATAAATGTGAGTGGCTTAAACACACTTAGGAAGATATGGGTGATCAGACTGGATACAAAATAAAATCTCTATTGTATGCTATGAATTTTTTCTTCAGTTCTGGAATAATCTCAGCTATCATATCTTCAATATGATTTCCCTGCCATTTGCTTCATTCTTTTCTTTTGCAAGTCCTACTGGAGGCTCTCGATCTGTTTTCCTGCTCTTTGAACTATTTCTTTTATTTTTTTAATTCCTATTTCTCCTTGCTGTATTCTACATACATCCTTCAGAACTATCTTCCAATTCACCAATTTTTTAAAAAGATTTTATTTATTTATTTATTTATTTGACAGAGAGAGAGACAGCCAGCGAGAGTGGGAACACAGGCAGGAGGAGTGGGAGAGGAAGAAGCAGGCTACCAGCGGAGGAGCCTGATGTGGGGCTCGATCCCATAACGCCGGGATCACGCCCTGAGCCGAAGGCAGAGGCTTAATGACTGCGCCACCCAGGCACCCCCCAATTCACCAATTTTATCTTCAACTGTATCCAGTCTAAAATTCATCCTATCTTTTGAGATATTTTTTATTTCATGACTACATTTTTATTTCTGAGATTTATAATTGCTTATATTTCATTCCTATATGTCCAGCTTGTTTACATCTGCGTTGTTTCATAACTTCTTGTTTGCCAAACGATGTCCTCATTTACCTCTTTGAGCATCCTTATTTTCAAGTCTTTACCAGATTAATCGAAAAAAAATGAATTTCATCTGAGTGCATATTTCAACTGTTGGTTGGGGTTTTTTTTTAGCATTTGATTTCTTCATGTGCTTTGCAATTTTGGTTTACAGGCTCATTATGGCTGGGAGTTTTTGCTTTTACTTTATGCTCTTTCTCTCCCTTCTTTCTTGTCTGGTGGATTTAGTTTTGTGGTTGCATCTGTAAGACAAGTCCGGGACTGGTCTTGTGATGGCAGCCGTGAATTTGTGCCCTTCACTGATCTGGGGGTCTTGCAGACTCAGTCATGGGCTAAAGGGATGACTTGACCCAATTCTTGGCTGTGAGGCTGTCTTTGCTCTGCTCTTACCTCAGGCCCACAGTTTTTAGCCATAGGTTCCTAAGAGCAAGTCGGTTGCCATTCTTTTTGGCCTCTTTTCGCACATCAGGGAGCCTCCCTCCAGTCCCTGGCTTCAGCCAGAGAGTCTGGCCCTGTCTGCTATTCCATCTGCAGCATTTTAGCTTCCACTACCCCATAGGCCCTTGGCTTTGGCCCTACTTACCCCTGCGGTTTCCAATTAGTTCTCTTTCTTGTCCATTGAGATGTTTATCCTGTTGTGTGTGTGTGTGTTTTAAGCCTGTTTATATTTTTTCTCTCTTGCTATGTGTTTGGAACACAGAGAGTATGTCAAAGCACGAACTTTCCAACCTTCCTCTTGTAAATGTTTTTGCTTAACTCCCTTGGACATGAAGCGTCTACTTCTCCCAGTGGAAACACGCTGGCAGATGGAGTTCGGGGGTTCAAGAAATGAGTATTGAAACCACAACCCTGGGAGTACAAGTAATGCGCATTTTGTCTGGGCTGAGTGGGATGGGCAGGTTTGTGGATCAAACTAGGAAAAGCCCGTCTATCTGGGCACCTTGTAATTACTGACCAGCTTCCTACAGCGACTCCATGTGGCAGTCAAGTGATTTGCAGGAGCAGAATGTTCCAACCAAAGGGCTCTCCTGTTGGGGGGTGGAAGCCCAGCTGACACCCCCTTCGTGAATTGCATGTGCCCACCGCAGCCTTTTTAGACAATTCAGAAGACCAGAGAAAAAGCGAATACTGCATATGGGCTCCCAATTGGTTAAGCAGAAAAATAAAAGAGATGTGACGCTTTCATTTTTGGAGCAATTCATACTGTTGACATATGATATAAACAAAATAACTGAGAACGAAAAATAAGAGAAACATAGTGGAGTGTTTAAATTCTTCTCCAGAAAAAAAAGATTCACAAATTACAATACCCCCCAACAAAAAGCACAAAATTCCGAATAGACCAATAAGCAAGAGAAGAAAAATAGAAGTTATCAAAGAATTAGCTCCCTAAAGACTTAGACGCTTTTGCTGACAAGCCTTTTCTAATGTTTAAGGAACAGCAGTGTCTATTGTTGTATAAATTATTTTGAACACAGAATAAAGAAAGAAATTGTCCTCAGTTTGTGTTGTAAACTGATAGAACTCTCAAATCTACCAAAAAAAAAAAAAGAGCAAAGAAAATCATAGACCAGGGTTTGCAAATACGAGTGACTATCAGCCAGAAAGTAATATAAATGGGTGGCATCGTCTGGGTGTGAAATGGCAGGGAAAGTGGGAGCCACACGAACCAAAGAGTGTGCACTCCCACATCAGGAACTCAAAACCAAACCCTTCAAAGTCCTCCGCTGCTCAAATAAACAAGTCCCATGAGTCACCAGTCTGCAGCCTCTGGTTCGTCAATCTCTGTTGTAAACATAGATGCAAAAGTCCCAACTAAAATACTAGCAAGTCCAATTCGACCTACACTACAATATTTTTAAAACAATCTCCTAAAACCAAGTTACAGTTACTCCAAGAGATGCAACCATGTTTTAATATGTGGACATTATTTTTTTTTTAAATCCATCATCTCAACAGGTCACATTAGAAAAATCCATAAGATCATTTCAACAGATGTTGGAACTTATTTCCTGACAAGCAGAAGCCCAGGGATCCGGAGCTGGGTTGGGCACGGGCTGGTGGAGGGTATCCCAAAGGTGGCATCGACGGATGAGGCCAGCACCAGGCCCAGCAGACAGCCCAGTGAAGTGTCAATCCAAGGCACCAGACAGAGAAGGGGAAACCAGATTAAGGCAAGAAGACAGAGCCCGGGGAGATGCTTGGAGGCACAGCCTCGAGGCGTCATTGCCGGGGCCTGCCTGCCCTCTGGCCCTGAGCCGAGTTTGGACTCTAGCTGCTGAAAATGCATTTGAAAACATTTAACATCCATGTCTCATAAATAGCTCCTAAAACTAAGACTCTAAGGAGAAAGCCTTCACACAAGAAAGAATATATCGTACAAGCAGCCCACTTAAAAAATGCTTTCCTCTTCTGATTTTCTAAGGAGCCATTTTTTTTGTATGTTCAAGAATTCTCTACAATAAAAGGGAAAAAAAGCACGATGGAAGTTATAGGGGGAACCTGAAAAAAGAGGAGACAGTGGGGGGCGAGGAACCTCACATTTTCTTTTCTTTTTTTTTTTAAGATTTTATTTATTTATTTGACAGAGAGAGATACAGCCAGTGAGAGAGGGAACAAGCAGGGGGAGTGGGAGAGGAAGAAGCAGTCTCTTATCAGAGCAGGGAGCCTGATGCGGGGCTCGATCCCAGGACCCTGGGATCACACCCTGAGCCAAAGGCAGACGCTTAACGACTGAGCCACCCAGGCGCCCCAAATGTCACATTTTCTATGGTCCAACTGAAATCAATCTATGCATGTTATACCTCGGTAACAAGTGTGTTACAAAAAATAGTAAAATCTCAATGGGCACTGAGACAGTGCTCAGGCCTAAGTGCTAAATAAAGACTTGCACACCCCAGCCCCATACCATACACAAAACAAATTCCAGGTGGATTAAGACCTAAATGTAGGGGCATCTGGGTTGCCACCAGTTAAGTGTCTGACTGCTGATTTCAGCTGTGGTCACGATCTCATGGGTCGGGAGATCGAGCCCCACATGGGGCTCCTCACTCAGCATGGAGTCTGCTTGAGATTCTCTCTCTCCCTCTGCCCCTTCCCCTGCTCTCGCACACTCTCTGTCTCTCAAAATAATAAATAAAATCTTAAAATAAAAAAAAACCCAACAACAAAGAGGTCCTTCTCACTTACCAGATTAGCAAAAATTAAAAACGATGATAATACCTGATGCTGGAAGGGATGCAGGAAGAAAGACTCTCGTTCATCGCTGTTGGAAATGTAAATTGTCACAGCATTTTGGGAAAACAATGTGGCAATGCTATTAAAATTTTAAATTCCCTTTTCCCCGGTAAGCCCATGCCTGGAAAACTCTACCATAGAAATAAATAGCAAACCCTACCATAGAAATAAAAGCATCAATGCACAGGGATTTGCATAGAACCAGGTTTACTACAGCCTGTGGTAGTGGCAAAAGCTGGAAACCAAGAAATGCCCATTCAAGAAGGGGTGGAATATTATACAGCCATTAAAAAGAGAATGGGTTAGACCTGTCTCATCCGACTTGGGGGACTTTCTACTATGTATTTATGGTTAAAGGAGAAAAGCAAGATGCAGAGAAGTGAATGTAATATGATTCAACTTTTTAAATATAATGACCCCAAATTGAAAAATGTGTGTGTGTGCACGTGTGTGTGTGTGAGTGTGAATTAGTAGGAGAAAGATGGAAGGAAGGAAGTTAGAAGTGAGAAAAAGAACCAAGCAAGTAAACCAAGCTGGGAACATGGGGGGGGGAAGAAATACTTAAAAATATTTAAAAAGTGGGGCTCCTGGGTGGCGCAGTCATTAAGCATCTGCCTTCAGCTCAGGGCGTGATCCCGGTGTTCTGGGATCAAACCCCACATCAGGCTCCTCCGCTGGGAGCCTGCTTCTTCCTCTCCCACTCCCCCTGCTTGTGTTCCCTCTCTCGCTGGCTGTCTCTCTCTCTGTCAAATAAATAAATCTTAAAAAAAAAATATTTAAAAAGCCATGTGTGTAATATGATCCCATCCGTACAAAATTATATACACATAAAGAGAAGGGAGAAAGGATGTACCAAAATATTAATGATGATTATCTCGAGGGATGGGATTACAGGTAACTTTTAGTTAATTCCTTATATTTTTCTATGTTTTTAATGTTATACAATGAGTATATACTATTTAAATAATCAGTGAAAAACAAAGCTATTTTCATTGTGTGTGTGTAGGGGGGGAGTATTGGCAGGTAGAAGTCCCTAAGGGACCTGATTTAATGAGCAAAGAAGATCAATATTTAATTAACATATCAATTGCTGGCATGTCAACTGATGTTTTCCAAAATCCTTGAGGTATAGGCTCTCTTAAGTAGCCAAACTGTCATCTGAAACATTGTTTACAGTTCTCCCATTTAACGAATGCTTAAGAATGGAATGATTACAAATACCAAAGGGGCCAGAGATGATTAAAAGAGGTTTTATTTAAATGCCATCAAATAACTGGATCTCCTGTACTCATCACAATTTAGAATTCCCTCACCAAGTTTATGGCCTGGCAACTTCCAAACCCCCTTATCATTGCTTTCAGGGAAAAAACAAAAAAACAAAAAAAACTAACCATTTCTTTTTCCAGACCACTCTGTGGTGGATCCTAAAGTTGTTAGTTTAAATCTTCGATCTTGGTTTTGCTCTTTTTACTGCTTCTTTCTCATGGTGCTTGGTTTCATCAGTTGCACACGCACGTGGCTTTGTTGGGCACTGCTTTCCCGCTTCTCTTCCCTCTCTCCGAGGACTGCCAGGTTCAGGGGAGGGCTGTAGGCGTTCAGATCTTGTCTACGCAGTGCTGGGACATACCAGACCCTCAGAAATTGTTAGGGTCATCTGCTAAAACAGCAAGTTGGGCTTCACCTCCTCTTTCGTTTGCAACGTTTACTGAGCGCCGCTGGGTGTCCAATGTCACCCATCCAAGGATTCAAAAGTGAGTAAGGCGGGATCCCAGAGAAATCACAACCAGCTATGTAGTTAGTACTCAACTGCACAGTGCTGGGGAAGCACTTGGTGGGAGGGATGCCATTGATGGGGAGGACAGAGGCGGGGAACAGCTGCTAGCACTTGGCAAAGAAAACAGATATGCAAAGGTCTAACGGTTCTCCAAGCGTAGTCCCAGACTACAGCATCGGCGTCACCTGGGAACTTGTTGAAAATTCTAATTCTCGGGGCCCCACTCCCGACCTACCAAAGCTGAAACTCTGGGGGTGGGGAGCAGCAATCTGTTTTATCAAGTCCTCCTGGTGTTTCCGATGCACCCTAGAATTTGGGAACCACGGCTCTAGGAGAGGCCTTAAGAACCTTACGATGAAAAGAGGCGAGAGGAAATAAGGCTTTGTGCGGGGCCTTGGATGTAACTCAAGGGGTTAGACTTTGCCCTGTTGTAGGGGCCTCCATGGTTTTTAAGCAGCGGCCTGTCGCACTTACACAATCCCTCCCATCTCGGCGTTTCAGGGCGCTCTAGCATTCTCTGCGCGCCCTGGGCGGAGAGCTAATCAGCCTGGGGCTGAGTTGTCCCACCCCACGCGACGCCAGGCGACGAGCGCTTGGTCGGGCCGCCAACCTCTCCGCCCGCGGGTGTGGTGGGTTTGCCGTCCAGCCCCAGGTGAGCGCACCCAGGAGCCGGCCGCGGACGCAAACAGGGAAGGCACCGCCAGGGAGACGGACCCGGCGCGGCGGGGACGGGAGGCTCTCCGGGCCCAGGCTCCGCCCCCCGCCCGCGGGAA
>NC_048230.1:20725275-20803526 GCF_002007445.2 Ailuropoda melanoleuca | reverse complement strand
CGGCCGGGGAAGTGGGGCACGGGCCGCGTGCGTGCCGGCGCGGGCGGCTGCCGGGAGCGGGGCGTCGGAGCCCTGGCGCCCCTTTCCCAGGAGGGCCCCAGGGACTATGCGCGGGGGCGGTGCGTGACCCGGAGGCCCCGGCCGCGGGCGGGCAGGGGGCCCGGGCGGGAGGAACGGGGCTTGGTGGGGTGGTCTCCGGCCGGGGGAGCTATGAAGGTCAGGCGCGGGGAGCAGGACCGGGAGGCGGGGCCGGGCCCGAGCCTGCTCGGAGGTGGGGAGCCCCAGGCCAAACTTTCTGAAGTTGGGAGGGGGCGGGGGTGTGCGTCGTGGGCGGAGGAGCGGGTCCGAGGGACCCCGGACATCCGCGCCCAGCTGCGCCTCACGCGCAGCCGCCAGTGGAGAAGTGGAGCCCGGGGCTGGAACTCAGTACGGCAACTGAGGGAACAGGGAGTGACCCCGAGGGAGAGAGCTAGAGTGTCCTCCAGGCGTGGCTTTTTTAGCCTGGGGTCTGAAGAAAGCAGTGTCTTCTGGAGGAGACGCCTGGGGGGAGTGCACTGGTGAGTGGCCTCAGGACATTAGGGAATGGGCGGGGAGGGGGGGGCCTCTAGCTCTTAGGGAATGGGGACAGCATCAGCTGGTTTAGCAGAGCCTCAGGCCCCAGAGCAGAGGGACAAACCTGTCCAGCTCAGTACCCAGGTCCCTGCCCTGAGAGTGTCACTCACTCTTGGCTGGTTTCAGCTGGAGGCCCTGACGCGTCCCCTCCCAGGGTGGTCAGGAAGGGTCCAGTGGGGTCTGGGGCGGTCCTGCAAGGTCCAGGAGGTGAGCCAAACCCTGGCCCTAAGCTGTGGGCCAGAGGGCAGGGCTTCTCTGCCAATACCCCCACCCCCTTGGTTCTGGTGCCTCTAAGCCGAGTCAGACGCTCTGCTTGCCATGTCCTCTTGGGCCTCTCCACCTGGCAGTGTGAAGGCCAAGGGAGCCTCCACGTCCACTTACCCCTCCTACATCTGGGCAGTCTGGATGGCCTGTTGTGGAGACTGGGAGAAGGGCTGCCCTTGCCTTTTTGGGGGGAACCGAGAGACTGGGATGGTGAGGGAGCTGTAACAGAGTGATGTGAGACTGATAACGGCAAAAGGAGCTGAGTGGGTCGGGAGGAGGCTGGCTCCGTGACATCCGAAGGGAGTGAGCTTGTTCTGTGCGGACCAGGGAGGAGGAGGAGGAGGAAGAGTGTTTCGGGGTCAGTTCGAGAAGACTGGGCAGTTGAGACGTTCTCCAAGGTAGTTAGGGAGAAGTGCGAGCAGAGGCCGGTGACCGCTCCGGGGAGGGCCATGGCACAGCATCTCAGACTTCACAGAAACCAGTGGCCCTCGGCTACCTGGCTCTGTGAGTCTCTGAATGGGCCAAGAGATTGTCCAGGCCTCAAATCCCTGCTGCCCTGCCTACAGCCTGGGGCGGAGAACTGGGGCAGTAGAATAGTTGGGATCCCACCTCCCCACCTCCTCGTCCAGGTTCCTGGCAGAAGCTGATAGGGCTGGACTGGGCTGGAACGGAAGAGATCCTCGATGACCAGAAGGTTGTGCAGTCCAAGCAGCCGTGGGTGCTTGGCCCCCTTCAGCAGCCCCCTCGCCGGAGCCGGGGGTTGCCAGGCAGCGTGGCATAATGCCTAGGAAGGTGGGCCCCCAAGTCCGACCACCCCACCTCCCCGTCCCGGGTCCATTTCCGGCACTACTGCCAAGTGGCGGTAAGACCACAAGCACATCACCCAACCTCCTTTCTGAGTCCTCAGCAGTGTCCCCCTTCAAGAGGGGGTACTGACAGTGCATCTCGCACGGGGCCGTTGTGAAGATGAAGCGAAAATGATACCCGTGAAGCATTTGCAGGAGTTCCTGGCACATTGCAACGCTGCCAGTAAATAACGTGATCTCAGCTCTGCACACTGGGCGTAGGGATTCATTCATTCGGGCAGTCAGTCAGTCAACAAACGATGGTTAAGACTGGGGATACGGAAATAAAGTAGACAAGCCCCAGGCACCGGAGGGCAGATGGTGCGCAGGGAGAGACTGACAGTGGAAACTCGGTGTCAGGGGGGCTGGTGGAACTGGGTGGTCGGGGAAGGCTTGGGCGGGAAGTGGCGTGCGTGCTGAAGAAGCCAGTCATCCTGGGGAAGAGGTGGGCAGGGTTTGGGCAGCCTGCGGAGAGTGGGCGTGGCTGGGTGTCTTCGAGGAATGGGAAGGAGGGTGTGGCGCGTTCCCCCAGAAGAAAGTTCTAGAGTTAGCCCGGGGTGCCTCCTAGAGACCCTAGGGAGGGGTTCGGGTGCCGTTGTAAGTGAAGCGGAAGGGCAGTGGGGTCAGGTGTGCGTTTCAGACGCACGCTCTGCCCATCTGTGGAGGGGCCGGAGTTTAGACCAGGGCTGACCATTAACATCCGAAGAGCCACTTTATGGTTTTAAAAGCTTTCACAAACATGGTCTCGCCGCTTACTTGAAGCGCAGTCTGAGACGGCTGGAGGTGGTGGAGTGTGGGGGAAGCGACTCTGTCTTCTCTGGCTCCGAGAAGGATACCAAAGAGGGCTGCAGAGCCAGCAGGTGGCAGAAGACTTTGAATGCCTCCTCAGTGGGGAGGGGAACCTCAAAGGCCAGAATGCATCCAGGCCAGAGGTCAGAGGGCCAGTCCCCACCCTCAGGAATCAAAGGGGACCCTGACCTCAGGGCTACTAGGGAAAGTCCCCTTGGGGGCACAAGTGGGGAGCCCTGCTGTTGCCCATATGAGCACTGGTGGGAGGGGGCTGAGAGGGGGGCTGGCCCTCCACCAGGGACCACCCCCCAATTCCTCACTGCTGCCTCCAGGTCCCCCAGCTTCCTGCGGGACTGACCTTCTCAGGGTCAGCCAGCTCCCCGCCGCAGTGCAGGGCACCAGCCTGCCCATCTCCTCCCGCATCCTGTCCCCCACCGCAGCCAGTCTGGCCGTGTGCCCCGTGCCCTGGCCTCCTGACCGACTTCCTGACTCGCTGGTACCGGCTTCCACCCGAGCGCCCCCAGCGGCTCTGCCCCCTCTGTCCACCCAGGCTCGAGAATGTCTTTCTCTGCCCACTGTGCAGCCGGCTCAGACGCCACCACCTTGACATACGCTCAGCTCAGCCGAGCTGCAGTCACCTTTCCCGGGGGCTGCCCGGTCCAGGGCGTCCTCCCACCCTGCCCTGCCTCTTGTAGTAGCTCCGCAGATGGAGATAGACGCCCCCAGCTCTCATCGGCGCCTCTCAGGAGATCAGAGGGCTGTGTGGGTGCTTGGGTGAAGGAGCGGGGCTCTGGCCCTACGGCAGCTGTCAGCCTGACGGTTGGGGTGCCTGCTGTGCTCTGATGGGGAGGGGAGGAAAGGGGTCAGGGAGGGGAGAGCCAGCGGAAACTCAACCCGGTAGAGTCCGTGGTGTCCGAGGGCCTTGGCACCTCTCCTGACTTCACATCTGACTATTTCCTAATCCTTTTCCAGGGATAGTAATAGTAGTAATAATAATGAGGAGGATATTAGCATCTATCAAATGCTGAGCCTGTACCAGGAGTCTTACACTCATGCATTCATTCATTTATTCATTCGACATTTATTGCCATTTCTCCCATTGCCAGACAGACATTCTTCTGGGCTCTTGGAATGCATTAGTGAACAACACAACAAAAGCTAGGTCCTCGTGGACATGACATTCTTGTGAGTGGAGAAACACAGAATAGCATAGAAGAAATAAATACATTCTAGCATGAGAGAAGGAAGTAAGTGCTGTGGGAAAAAGGAAGCCGAGGATGAAGGAGAGCTGGAGTTTGCATCCAGTGGGTGAGGGTGGGCCTTGCTAAGAAGATGTCATCTGAGCAAAGAATTGAAGGGGGCAAGGCATAGCAGTGGGGACATCTAGGGGAGGGCACTCCAGGCACAGGGGACAGTGCTTGCAGTGCGTGGCAGGCGGCGTGGAGGGACACCAAGAAGGCTACTTTGGCGGGAGGAGAGTGAGCTCGAGGTTAGTAGATGAGGTCAGAAAGGGAGGGGTGGCAGGAGGGGCGGCCGGCCACGGCTCACGTAGCTTCTGTGGGCTCTTGGAGGGGCTTTGGGTTTTGCCCTCGGAGGGGAGGCCATGGGTGGTTTGTAGCAGAGGGGCGGTGAGGCGGGGCTTGTTTTAACGGGAACACACTGGCTGCTGGGATGGGAACAGACCCGTCAGGAGACCAGAGAAGGAGCAGGGGGTCCAGGAGCGCTGGGCAGGGGTGGCCAGAGTGGAGGCCGTGAGAGGTGGTCAGACTCTGGACGTATCGTGAGGGTGGCCCCACCAGGGCTTACTGATGAGGGATCGATGCGGGGTGTGAGGGAAACTAGAGTCCAAGATGACCCCCCCCAAAGGTTTTGACCTGAATGACTTGAAGGAGGGGGTCGCCGTTCGCAGGATGGGGAGACTGACGTAGGGGCGGGGCGGGGAGGAAGAGGTGGAGCTCGCTTGTGGACTTGTGGGTTGCAGAGGCCTGTCTCCCCAGGGAGATAGCGAGGGGGCAAGCAGGCAGTTCAATACCTGAAGGTCCAGGGGAGCAGTCCGGGCCAGAGAGAGAGCCGAGAGTGGCTGGAGTTCAGCAGCTGCTCCAGGTCGCCCAGGAAGCGAGGGTAGGGAAGGGTCCCAGGGTGGTATGGGGAGGTAAGGGAGGGTGGGCCAAGAAGGCTAAGAAGGAGAGGCCAGGGGGCAGCGGGCAGTCTAGTGAGGACGGCTCTGTAGACCAGCAGGCCATGCTGTCAAGAGGCCAGGCCAGAAAAGGCCCGTGGCCTGTGGTGTGTGGCCGGGGAGGCCCACGGAGGAGGGGTCCCAGGAGACGGCGAGGGCCTGGTGAATGGCTGGTGGAGACAGCTCCTTCCAGCACACTAGCTCCCGCTCTGTCTCACTGATGCTCAGACCTCTGTCCTGTTTCATAGCTGAGGGACCTGCTCAGAGACGGTAGGTAGGCAGGCGAGCAGTCACACAGCTCCTCGTGCTCCTTCCGTGCCTCGGCCACCAGACAGAAGCCACACGTCCTCTGGGTGCCAGCTACTGCGCTGGAAACTGGGGGATGGGGCTGGGGTGACAGTCCCTCCCCTGGGAGCCCAGCCTGCTGGGGGGAACATTCCCCTCTGGGGCAAATGGGACGGTTCGCACGAGGGGACTCGGAGCTGGCTCTCAAAGGGTGGGTAGGATTTGGTCCAGCAGGGCGGGGCTCCAAGGAGGGGGACAAGGAGAGCTGGAGAAGAGGGTGGGTTACACCTGCCTTTCAGGTGTGACCGGGCCATCCAGGGAAGAGCCTGGTTTGAGAAGAGGCAGGGGAGCCAGGAAGCAGGTGTGGCGGCCGTTATTTCCCTTCTAGAGAGAACCCGCCGTGAGGAGCTGTCAGGTGCCAGCCTCCAGCTGCGGGCGCCTTGACGCTCTGCCTCAGCCCTCCAGACGGTGACCGCGTGTGGCAGTGGTTTGTGCCATCTGTGCCATTCCCAGCAGCTGGCCAAGGCTCTCCCCGAGCTGCACTGTTGTCCGAAGCTCTTCCTTCTGTCCCTTCTCACACCGGGGCCGGCCTGCTTGGCAGTCTGACGGCTTGGCCTAACGACTCCCCCGTCGTCCGTGGGTGTTAACGCAGTGAAAGTCATGCACTCCGACTCCGTCTTGGTCTCTGCCTCCCAGAGGACCCCACCAGTATTGGGGTCTCGGGCCTCCCCTCTGTGCTCCCCACCAGGCCAGGCCCCTTTACTCTCGCAGCCTCCGCACTCCCCCATGGAAATGCTGTAGTTGGCAGAACGCTGTCCTTCTGTCTGTCCCCAGCCAGAGCCGGCTGGGGACTCTTGTGTCTTCTGCAGGGTCTCCACGCCCTTCTTTTTGATATTCGTGTTCCTATTTGCTGAAAAAGAGAGCGGTGCCTGATTCCAAAAAGCACAAGGGAGACGCAGTGGCCTGTGGCGTGAGCACGTGGGGACGGGGGTGCAGTGGTGCCACGGAGGCAGGGTGGCACTCCCTCGGCCGGCTGGTCAGGGAGGCCTCCCCATGAAAGTGCTCCTTGTGCAGTGTCCTCCAGCAAACGGCACTCCTTGGGGCAGAGGGGGAGGCTGGGCCTTCTAGGCCTGAGGCCAGCAGAGAGCTGACCAGCAGGAGGAGAGCGACTGTCCCGGTGACCTGGGTCTGCCTGTCTTTTATAGAAAGGAAGGCAGAGGAAGCCACGGCCGCTGGACCCTGGCGAGGGCTCCAAGGACACAGACAGTTCAGCCGGGCGGCGGGGCAGCGCAGGCAGAAGGCATGGGCGCTGGCGGGGTCGCGCCGAGAGCCCCGGCGTGCCCGTGGCCAAGGTGGTACGGGGCGTCACCAGCCGGCACAGAGCCAGCCGCCGGGTCCCGCCGGCCCCACCCCCGGAGGCCCCAGGCCGCCAGAACCTGAGCGGGGCGGCAGCCGGGGAGGCGCTGGTTGGAGCGGCTGGCTTCCCACCACATGGAGACACAGGGAGCGTGGAGGGCGCCCCGCAGCCCACAGACAANGGCGGGGGGGGGGGCGGGGGGGGGAGGGGTGGCAATGGCAGGGCTCTCCACCCTCATTTCGCAGAGGGGGGCAAGCTCAGAGGGGCCCACCTCCCCGGCTAGGCTGGTGGTCAAGTGCACTGAGCGGCAGAGGCCGAGCTAGGACCCGGGAGCGTCAGGTCCAAGTCCCAGGTCCTTCCTTTGCAAGGCAGGCGGTCCCTCTTACCACCTCTTACCGGACCCTGCAGCCCAGGGAAGGGCCTCACCAATGCCCCTGTTCTCTCCTCTCAGGGAAGATGAGCCCCGGCGTCCAGTGGGACGAGGTCCGGGCCCAGCAACCTGCCGATGGCCCCCCGGTGCGCATCGCCTACATGCTAGTGGTTCACGGCCGCGCCCTCCGCCAGCTCAAGCGTCTTTTCAAGGCAGTCTACCACGAGCAGCATTTCTTTTACATCCATGTAGACAAGGTACTGCTGGGGGGCAACACAGGGATCTGAGCGAGTCGCACCAAGACCCAGCAGGTCACCCATAGCCAGGCTCCCTCATCTGCTCGGGGGGGCCCCCAGGTAGGGGAGCGGGCCTAGAGTGTGGGCAGCGGCCTGTTAGGAGCTGGAGCCCTGCCCTGTGGTCTGTCCATTCCATGTCACTTGTCCTAGGGGTGGGGTGGGGTGGGGAGGTCATAATGCTGGGGGGGGGGGCTCCCTGCGGCTGCTGAGTACCCCCCGCGTGCCCCCGCAGCGCTCCAACTACCTGCACCGCGAGGTGGTGGAGCTGGCCCGCCAGTACGACAACGTGCGGGTGACACCCTGGCGCATGGTCACCATCTGGGGCGGGGCCAGCCTGCTGCGGATGTACCTGCGAAGCATGAGGGACCTGCTGGAGGTGCCCGGCTGGTCCTGGGACTTCTTCATCAACCTCAGCGCCACCGACTACCCGACCAGGTGCGGGCCGGCGCTCCGACTCCTCCAGAGCCGAGGGAGGGGGTCCTTGCAGAGGGAGGGGCCTGCTCCACTCCCGCCCTTCCCCAGGCCTCCTTCTGGTCCCTGGACCCCAGCCGCGGTTTGGGGGAGGCACTGGCAAAAGGTGATGTCGGGATTGCAAGTAACAAGAGGCTAGGGAGCAGGCAGAGGCCTGGACCTGGGGTGCACGGTCAGAGGGCAAGGGGTGGGTGCCCACCGCCCCAGAGCACTATCCAGGGGCAGGGCACGTGGCCAGGACAGCTCTCCGGGAGGCAGGGAGCGGCAGAGGGTGAAGACAGAGGGTGCTGGGGTGGGGAGTGCGGCCTGAGCCTAAGCCAGTCCCCTTCCACACACTACCTGTGCCCCATCCCCTCCCTAGGACCAACGAGGAGCTGGTGGCTTTCCTGTCCAAGAACCGAGACAAGAACTTCCTCAAGTCACACGGCCGGGACAACTCCAGGTGAGGGGTCTCATCACAGCCCCTCCCCCACATGGCTGCATGAACCAAGCCCAGACTGAAGCATGCTGGTCCCTGGGCACACGAGAAAGCCTGCCCCCTGGCCCCCACGACACTCGCCGTGGCCCGTCTGCCCATCGCCCCCCACAACTCTCATCATGGCCCGTCTGCTCCCCGGCCCCCACGACCCTCGTTGTGGCCCGTCTGCCCCCCTGGCCCCCATGACCCTCCTGTTGGCCGTCTGCACCCCTGCAGGTTCATCAAGAAACAGGGCCTGGACCGGCTCTTCCACGAGTGCGACTCGCACATGTGGCGCCTGGGCGAGCGGCAGATCCCGGCGGGCATCGTGGTGGACGGTGGCTCGGACTGGTTCGTGCTGACGCGCAGCTTCGTGGAGTACGTGGTGTACACGGACGACCCGCTGGTGGCCCAGCTGCGCCAGTTCTACACGTACACGCTGCTCCCCGCCGAGGTGAGTGACCCAGGTCCCTCCCCAACCCCGCAAAGCCGGGGAGGCTGCGGGACAGGGAGGCTGCGGGTCCAGGAGGCTGCAGGACGGGGCGCCCGCGGCTCACCCCCTGCCCCGCGCCCGCAGTCCTTCTTCCACACGGTGCTGGAGAACAGCCCGGCGTGCGAGAGCCTGGTGGACAACAACCTACGGGTCACCAACTGGAACCGCAGGCTGGGCTGCAAGTGCCAGTACAAGCACATCGTGGACTGGTGTGGCTGCTCGCCCAACGACTTCAAGCCGCAGGACTTCCTTCGGCTGCAGGTGCCTCTCCGGGGCCCCGGGCCTGGCCTCCCTGTGGCCTTTCTCTGGGGAAGAAAAGATTCAGGCTGAGCCCCCATCAGAGAATCTGGGGCGGGGGAGGGGCTTCCCCTACAGTAGCTCTCGGGGTTCCAAGGCTCCGCTGGCAGCAGGAAGGGCCCCGGGGGGGGCTGATCTCTAGGCAGTGCTGCCAGGGCCCCCCCAACCCTAGCCACGCCTCCGGGGACCTCCAGACCCCTTCATCCTCGTTGCCTCTCCCACTCCAGCAAGTCTCCAGACCCACCTTCTTCGCCCGGAAGTTTGAGTCGACTGTGAACCAGGAGGTCCTGGAGATCCTGGATTTCCACCTGTACGGCAGCTACCCACCGGGCACGCCAGCCCTCAAGGCCTACTGGGAGAACACCTACGACCTGGCCGACGGCCCCAGTGGCCTCAGCGACGTCATGCTCACCGCTTACACCGCCTTCGCCCGCCTCAGCCTGCGCCATGCTGCCACCGCGACGCCCCCGCTGGCCACCCCACTCTGCAGGTGAGACCTCCTTCTGACCTGTCGCCGGCCCTCCGCGTGTGGCGCCCTGTGGGGAGGCCAGTCAGAAAAAGATAGCCCCGGCCCCGGGGAGCCCCCAGTCTGAAGCAGGGGAAAATCCGAACAAAACGAAGAGAGCAAGAGACAGGCACATAGGTGCTGTGGGTGTGAGATCTGGGGCACAGGACGCGCCTGGGGATGGGACACCCCCAGAGCCCCCTTCCTGGGACTCCAGGCCAAGTCGGGTGTGCTGATGGCATCTCCCTTTCTCCCTGCTGGAACCTTCTTAGGTTTGAGCCCCGGGGCTTGCCGTCCAGCGTGCACCTGTATTTCTATGACGACCATTTCCAGGGCTACCTGGTGACGCAGGCGGTGCAGCCCTCAGCCCAGGGGCCGGCAGAGACGCTTGAGATGTGGTTGATGCCCCAGGGGTCGCTGAAGCTGTTGGGGCGCAGTGACCAGGCCAGCCGGCTCCAGAGTTTGGAGGTGGGACAGGTCCTCCCCTTGCTTTCTCCTGACCCCCAGCAAGACTCAGGGTAGTGGGAAGAGGGGGACAGGCACCAAGGGAGGGATAAGGACTGGGTTAGGCCTTTCAGGACTGGGTTCACGGGCTCTTCTTTGCCAGCGGCGGAGCCAGTGTCTCCCCGGCAGGCACACGCGGAGGAGCACAGAGGACACGCACTGAGCAGGGAGGGGACCGTAGTTGCTCTGCAGTGCGAGCCCCGTCTTCTAGACTGCAGTGGTTCTCTTTTAGAGGGACTTTGGTATTCCAGTAGGCTTTGGAGTGCCTTCCGGCTCTTTCTCAGAGGCCGTGGCTTCGTGCGGGGATGGTCTCTGGGCAGGACCGCACACCTCATCACTGCTTTACCGCCCCCACCACGACAGAGCGGGCCAGAGCAGGAACCTAGAACAAATCTCAGAGCTGAGAAAGATCTTAGAGAAATCCTAGTTCAAGCCCTTCGTTCTGCAAATGGGGAAACTGAGGCCCAGAAAGGTAGAGTGACTGGCCGAGGTCACACAGAGAGTTAGAGGCAGCATCAGCGTAGAGAGGACTTGCCCCCCAGAATCCTGCCCAGCTGCCTCCCTCCTTACAGGTCGGCACCGAGTGGGACCCCAAAGAGCGTCTTTTCCGGAATTTTGGGGGGTTGCTGGGGCCGCTGGACGAGCCTGTGGCCATGCAGCGCTGGGCCCGGGGCCCCAACCTCACTGCCACCGTGGTGTGGATTGACCCCACCTACGTGGTGGCCACGTCGTACGACATCGCAGTAGACACGGACACCGAGGTCACACAGTACAAGCCCCCACTGAGCCGGCCCCTGCGCCCGGGGGCCTGGACTGTTCGACTGCTACGATTCTGGGAACCCCTGGGGGAGACCCGCTTCCTCGTGTTGCCCTTGACCTTCAACCGCAAACTACCTCTCAGGAAAGGTAAGGATTTAGGTCCAGAAGCCGGACAGAAAAGGATTCGCCAAGCAGATGACTGGTCCCAAGAGGCTGACCACCAGAGCTGACCCTCGAGGGGAAGGGGGCCGGGTTGGGGCCTGCATGGTCTGTCCCTTAGGATCGCCGCACTGTGGCGGGGTAGTGAGGCAAGCTTTGTGTTCAGGTGGACTTGGCTTTGGGATGTAGCTCTGACACTTTAAGTGGGACCTTATCCTTGCAGGTTACTTGGCCTTCTGAGCCCCGGTCTTACTACATGCAAAGTAGGAGGGATAGAACTATTGGAGGCCTCCGGGGTGTGTGGAACACAGGTCCACTCCAACCAGCTCAAGTAAAACGGGGAAATTATTGGAAGCATGCAGGGCTGTCCCCCAGAACCCAGGCAATGTCTCCGGTCCCCTCCCGTGCACCCTGGGAACTAGAGGTGTTTCTCTGTCTCTGTGGGGCCACCTTGTCCCTCCTCCTGTCCCCTATCTGGGTGTCAGCCCCAGGCTCTGGCTTCCCAATACATGATAGTTGGCCTCTCTGTGCCACAGAGACTGACCGGGGCCTCTTGGTCCCCGGGTTCCTCCTTCTTGGGGCAGCAGATCTGATGGGCCACCAGGCCACCGTGTGGCTGGGTAGACAGGATCCCATGGCCCAGCCCCCACTTGGCTGAGGCTGAGGGAGCCGGCTCTGAGCACAGGCACAGGCTTCAGGTTCCCTGAAGAGGGGCCTAGTACAGCTAGCCCCCGGGAGATGAGCATGGGGGTAAATGTGGCTTGTGATAGTCGGTGCTCACGAGGTACGTAGCTGTTTCCTTCCTCTGGCTGCATCTTAGCACGGAGAAGGTCAGGAGTAACCCCGAGAGGGAAGGGGTCATGGGGACAAGCCACACCCCTGCTCTCCTGGGACTCCGAGCCTGATGCGGGAGACGGAGAAGGCTGTTCTAAGCTCAGGAGACAAACCCCGCAGGCGTCTGGTGCATGAGGGGAACAGGGGGTCGAGGGGGTAGGAGGTAAGAGGTGGTGGGAAGGGAGGCTGGGAAAGCGTGAAGGGCCCCACAGCCAAGGGCCCCAGGGTGGTGGCTCTGGGAACCCCTGGAGGTGGCTGAGAAGGGGCACAGGGGACAGAGAGCAGACCGTCATTATGGGAAAGTTACCTTATCTTCCAGAGTGCCTTGATCCCATTGTTCTGAATCCTCAAGTTGGGAATTCAGAAATTCTAGTCTTGATTTTATAAAAACGAACAGTTTTACAGGCACAGAAGGTTCTGTGGAATAGCCCAAGGTCACGGGTCGCTCAGCGAGATGTGACTCCCTGGTAGAATCGGAACAGACACTGGGGCGCCCAGACCTGAGTCCCAGGGCCTGGCCTTCGGGGAATCAGTGGGGCGGGGCCTGCTTACCACCTGTTCTGCACCCCCAGATGATGCCAGCTGGCTGCACGCTGGGCCACCCCACAACGAGTACATGGAGCAGAGTTTCCAGGGCCTCAGCGGCATCCTGAACCTGCCTCAGCCCGAGCCCGCGGAAGAGGCCGCCCGCCAGCATGCGAAGCTCACCGGCCCAGCACTTGAGGCCTGGACAGATGGGGAGCTGAGTGGCTTCTGGTCTGTGGCCGGACTGTGCGCCATGGGCCCCTCCGCCTGCCCCTCCCTGGAGCTCTGCAGACTGAGCAGCTGGAGCTCTGTGTTCCCCGACCCCAAATCAGAGCTGGGGCCCGTCAAAGCGGACGGGCGACTCAGGTAGCAGGGCCCCAGCCCGCGCCTCCGGATGACCCGGGGAATCGCACCTTACAGACAGCGGAAGGGTGTCCCCTCCCCACAGGCAAGAACCAGAGGCCCAGGCAGGCCACCCCTGCCAGCCATCAAGAGTCCGCACAGACAGCAGGGAAGGTGGGCGTGGTCCTTACTGCTGTGGGTCTGCCAGGGACCAGAGGGGGGGCAGGAACGTGGGGAGAAGGGCTCCAGCTTCCACGCCCCACTCTTCCTCACTTTTCCTTCTAGGTTTCTTGTTGTTTGGGGGTCTTTTTGTTTGTTTTTAATGGGCGGTAGGGGGAGGAACTGGAAATGAAAACTGTGCAATAGGGCTCAGAGCAGCCCCAGGAAGTGGGCCATGGCTCTGGGGAGCAGGGGCCTGACAAGCCCATCTGCCGTCGCTCTGGAGGAGGCTGGGCCTGCCTCACTCTCCAGGGCCTCGTTCCCCCAGCCTGGGCCTGTGGTGCTCACGGCTGAGGCTCTACGGGGGTGCAAGTGCCGTGCCAGGCTCTGAGGCCCCGAGACCAGGTGATTTGGGGGAGCTCTGCAGAGCTGGACTCTAGCGGGACAGCCTCTCCTCTTGTAGCCAGGGGACTATAGTAGAAGGGGTAGGGCTGGCTCTAGGGCTTTCCAGCATGTCTGGCCCCTCGATGGGCAAGGCAGGGGGTCAGGGCCTGCTGGGACCAATGCAGAGTCTCCCCGGTACCCAGAACTGCTAGCAGGGCCTGGGCTTCTGCCCTGGAGGGGCATGCCCCCGCGAGCAGTGTAGGAAGAGGACTCTGTCAGGGCTCTCAGAAGAACCTAGAGCAGCATTGTGCCTGAAAGCTCCGTGTGAAGTCTGAAATATGCAACAGAAGAAATATATCTCTATCTCTCTAAGTTGAGCCTCTGCGTCTTTCCTCCTGGGTGTCGGGAAGCCGGTGCTGCGGGGCCTTCTCCTGAACGTCTTGGCCAGTAGGCCCTGGCAGCCATGAGAAGGTGGAGTTTCGTTCCCCTAGAGCGGGAACGGTTTAGAATCCAAGAACCAGGGGCGCCTGGGTGGCACAGCGGTTAAGCGTCTGCCTTTGGCTCAGGGCGTGATCCCGGCGTTATGGGATCGAGCCCCACATCAGGCTCCTCCACTATGAGCCTGCTTCTTCCTCTCCCACTCTCCCTGCTTGTGTTCCCTCTCTCACTGGCTGTCTCTCTCTGTCGAATAAATAAATAAAATCTTTAAAAAAAAAAGAATCCAAGAACCAGAAGGGATGCAGGAACCCATCTAAAGCAGCTCCCTCGTTTTCTGAGGGCTAAACAGGCCGAGAGAGGCTTAGACACTGCTCGTTGCCACCCAGGAGGCCCGCACGACAGCCCGTTCGGTTCTCAAGGGTACTGACCCAGCACTTCCACGGGATGCTGGCTTGTTTGCCTTTAGCCTCACCAGGGCCCATCCCACAAGCCCTCCTCGCTCTCCTGCCCAGCTCTGACATGAAGCAGCCGCGGCCACAGCCTGGTGGTTACCGCTGGGGCTTTAGGGGCGAGAGTAGCAGTGGCATGGGTCCCTGGCCACTGCCCTAGGCCCTTGGGAAAGCCATGCTGGAAAGTTTTGTCCCGCCTCCCTCTTCCGCCAAACCCTTTCTCCCTCCAGCTCTCCTGCCGATGTCAGCAGGGGCTCCGTGTCAGCCCTTCACACCTCACTTAATGCAGGAGCCAGGGTTTCTCAGACCTTTGAAATCCTCCCATCAGCCGGTCTCTCCAGCTCCGCTTGGGGAACAAAGGGCTCATTCCTGCCTAGACTGCCACATGTCAAGTTTTCCTAGTGGCCAGGAGAGGGCGCCCCAGATTGCCAGGAGGGGCGGTGGGGTTGTCTGTCCAACCCTCGGGCGGGCCCTGCGCTCAGCATCGCATTGAATCCTTACAACCCTGTGAGGCGGTCGCTCTTACGATGGGCATCTGACACATCGGGAAACCGAAATGAGGAGCCCGAAGTCACAGCTCTCAGGGGGCGACAGCAAGCTCCCGACAGAGGCAGGAGGCCTGCATAGCACTGTCCCCACCCCCTGCCGTCCTGAGGGCAGGTCACCAGCAAGGACCTGACAGCAGGAACTCCTGGGAAACAGTGCTGGGGTAGGGGCTAGGATGACATTTTTCTGGCTGCTATTTTTGTCAACCTCTGAAACTCCCTCTCCGAGTCTCTAGAATTTTTTTTTTTTACATCAACTCTTAGGTTGATAAAAAGAAAAATTACTAACTGGGTCCAGCATGTTCCACCCAGGCAGTAACGGTCAGAGCATTTAGACTGCTAGCTGAGGACTCACCGTCCAGCTGGCAGGGTTCACCCGAGCTGTTGTCAGGTTAGCGCAACAGTTTCCAGAATCTTCTTTTTTTGAACTCAGCGGGGCATGTTTCTGTTTCAGCCCCTGCCGCGCTCACCCCATCACACCAGGCCCTGGTTACTTATTACTCCCGATTGTCCCCTGCTGTGAACGTTGTGAGTTTGCACGTTGAGCCCAGTGGCTGGGCATCCTGACTGAGGGTTCTGAGTTTGCTGGTGTGAGGCGGGAGCCCAGCGAAGGCATGGGTTCCAAGCTCCCCCAGGAGATCCTAATTTGTGGGGCAGCGCCACCCGCACTGCCCTGGCAGGCCTGGGTTGACCTCCTGAGTTGGCCGCATTGCAGCACCCAGACCAGGCTCCAGGTTCCAGAACCCCTGGCTGGTTCAGAAGGCAGGTTTGGCTGTGGAGGCTCTCTCCCGTCCTCCACTGTGCAAGCCATGGAGGCCGTTTGCCCCACCCCCATCTTTCTAGAGGATTAGCTCAGCCTGGAGGTTCGGGCTCTTTGAGGCTTCTTTGAAATCCTCCCCTGGGTGGGCCCCTGGGGTCAAGATCAGGATTCAGGGCAGGCGGGATGTGGGGTGGGGGTAGGGGTTGGCTAGGGCAGGCTGGAGCCCCTAGGCTGTGCAGTCATTCCTTTGGAGGGAGGGGGAGAGCCTGAGCGGAGAAGCTTTTGTATTTTGTGGCCGGCTTGCCCAGTTTCCAGGGCAACCTTGGACACCCCTGTTCCCTTAAAGGCGGGAGCCAAGAGCAGAAGACAGCCAATTGGCGTCCTGAGCGCAGTTACCTGGGCCAATGGGAAGTGGAGGGGCAGAGGTGGGAGGTCTGCCGCAGGGGGTTGGGGCAGCAGCAGAAAGGGAGCTGCCTCAGTTTCCCCTGCATGTCAAGCTGATGCTAGACCAGCCAGGTCAATCCTACCTAATTTCTGGAGTGGGATTCCAATGTGGGGAGGGAAATGGGCCCATGCAAGCCAGGGGCAGGGTGGACCCTTGACTGTGCCTCTGAGGGGAGGGTAGTTTCGGCCCTGGCGTCCATCACGGCCATCCTTCAGCTGCTGCCGTACCAGCGTGAGCCCCAGTGCAGCCAGGCTGTCTGCTCCTGCCACTCGTTCTGGAGCCCCAGCCAATACGTAAGCACCCCTACCCAACAACCCTTCCCTTGCTGCTGCCCCCCCACCCCAATCCCAACAAAAGGGCACCCGCTGTCTGGCCAGGGAAGAGCAACTATTTGGTATGGAAGGGGCCTTTGGAATCTACCCTATGGACTCTGCCCCTTCCAGCCTCAGTTCCCGAGGAGCCAGGGCAGCAGGGCGGAAATGGTTAATAAAGTCCTCGCCAGCGTCCTGCCTGGTGATTGTTATTGTTAATGGGGACCCGGTGCTGGGAGCTGCTGGTGAGGATAGTGGTCTTATCCCAGCTCCCCAAGCAACTGAAGGCTCACCTCTCCCTAGCTCCCAGGGGAAAGGCCAGAGCACTGACTTCTGAGGGAGAGGGAGGTGGTGGCTACCGGACCCTCAAGGGATGGGGCACCAAGTGGGAGCCTGGGTACAGAAAGCAAAAGGAATTGTCCGAACTACGACCTCCCCATGCTCTGACCAACCCCCCACCCCACCCCGCGCACACACACACACACAATTCTGGGCATGAGACAGAGGGGAAGGAGAGGAGGGCACAGCAGGGGGTTCTCTTGGACTGTCCCCCAGAGGGCATCAGAGCTGGCTGCCAGACCGCGTGAGGAGGGGCTGGTGGCCAGAGAGGAGTGGTATCTTCACACTGAGTGCATCTCAGAAACGCTGGGGGGTGAGCTCTGTGCCTTGGTCTCACTGGAGAGAACTAAAGGGGAGAGTGACACAGGGACAGGGACAGAAGGGGCTGGGCTCTGCTCTCTTGCTTGCTGACCCTGAATCCGGAGCTTCACTTCGCCGTCCTTCATGCTCCCCAGGACTGCCCCGCACCCTGCTTCTATACCATGGGACGCCCTGCCCCTGTGAGGTCCAGGCAGTGGGAAGCTGCCGAGATTCCCAGGGGATGCAAGTGAGGGAGGACCCTTGGGGCTGCCACCAGGGAGTCAGTGGAATGGTGTGTATTGGGGGTCTGAAGCCAGGCCAGGGGCCTAGGGTGGCTGGGGGGAGGATGGGATGATGCCTAGAGACTTCTGGGAGAGGAGGGCACGTGGTACCCTAATCTTGGGCTCACCCTGGGAAGTAGGTCCGGACGGAAGCTGAAGGGTCGTGCGTGCCTGCCTGGTTCCCTCGGCTGTTGTTGGTTACAGGGCTATCCCCAGAGGGGCTGCCCCTGTGGCAGCTGGCCCACCTGCCCAGCCACTGGAAAGAAGGCCCAGCAGAAGCAGGCTCAGCAGCTGATTGCACAGCGCTTCGGGATCTGGGCCTGCGGAGAGGTGAATGTTCAGCATTCCTAGCCTCGGGTGCCTTGGAGAAGTGAGCTTTTTTCATGTTACTCTAGCCCCTCAGACCAGGAGGAGGAAAGGGCCACTGATGGAGAGCCCCAGGATTTGGAAGGAGGCCCCAATTCACTTCTTTGGGTGGCAAGAAGGACAGCGGACCCCAGCCCCGGGTGGCCTGCCCTGGGATTCGGAACAGGCTCCTGCGGAAGGGTTTCCACGGAGCCAACAGCTCCAGGGCTCAACTTGTTTCCAGGAAGGAACATCACCAGGGGAGACGAAACACAGAGGCTGAAGCCCCAAGAAAGCGCATGTATGTGTAGGCCGGTGGAGAGAGGCCGGTGTGTCAGGGAATGGCTAATGCCACCAAGCTCTGAGGAGGCCCTAAGGTCACTGCCTGCACCACCACCCAACTGTGGCTCTGCTCGCCCACCCCGTGAAGCAGCGCCCTGCTCTCCTCAGGGCAACACCGCCGTGCGGGAGGGAACCTCTTGCATCCTGCCCCTACCTGCTTCTCCAGGGCCCGCCCAGGACCGTGCTGAGCCAACACAGACACCCGCAGCAATCTTCCCAGCTGGGCCTTGGTCCCAGAGACCTCACAGGAAGGGAGCCGAAGTGAACTGCAATAAACCCTGGGTCACCTCTGCCAGGGATCTGCTCGCGGAGAATCTGGGGTCATGCCCTGAGAGACGAAAGTGACCGGTTCGAGGCAGATGTCCCGAACCGTGGGGCTTCTGCGCCCCCCACCCCTGAAGCTCCCGCCTGCACGGCAGAGTCGTTGGGAGGAAGCCACTGGACTCTACCAGCCCCGCTGCGGCCGCAGCCAAACCGCCAACCTCCAAAGGTCAGGAGACCCTCTACCCCCGCTGAGGCTTTCTTCCCGGCCCTCCCGCTGGAAGCTAAGCCTCGAAGGTCTTGGGCTGGACTGCCGATGAAGGCCTGCGCCAGCCCACTCCAGGCCCAGACTGAGTATTCCTAAAGCCAGATCCTCGGCTGCTGTTTATGGCTTGAGATAAACCAAGAACCAAGAAAGGATGTGAAGTGGGTGTGCCTCTCTCCGGGTGCTCGGAGAGAAACCCATTTGTCACTCATTCTGCCTCCTCGCTGATAGGACCTGGCCTCTCTAGGCCAGACCCACGGAGTCAGGGAAGGGTCTGTCATGTGGCCGTCCCGGGGCTACAGCCCCAGCTCCCTCCANCGGCGGGGGGCGGTGGTGAAGGGTGGTTTGCTGGGCCACCCTCAAGCACAAGCTGTCCTCTTCCTCCCCCTCGGGGAGGGGGCGCTAAAGCTACTCCCTCCCCACACACACTCCCTTCTTTTCATTTCCTCGCTCTGAGGCCTCCTCTCTGCTTTGTGGTAGCGCCCCGGGGTGCGCCACAGGACGTGGTAAGGACTGGCACACATAAGCAGCTCCGGCCGCGGTTATCCCCACACGGCACAGACTCATGACTCCAGCAAACTTTACTTCTGGCCCCAGGTTGGGTCTTCCCAGCCAGTCACTTCAGAGTCTTCCGCAGTCACAGCCAAGCAGACTTCCTCAGGAGGCCCTGTCGTCCCGACCCTCGACTTCTGCGGCTGCCACCCTCTCCTGTCACCTGGGCTCCAGGCTCCGTCCGGTGGCCTCAGCCAGGAGTTCAAAGCATAGCTACCAGTCTGAAGGTGCCCTCCGGCTTGGCAGGAACCACGTGGACAAAAGTCTTGTAGAGCACGGCACCCTGGGGCAGCCTGGTGACCAGATCCACAGCCTCCGCGTTGCTGGGACTGGGCACGTAGACCTCCTTAGTGTAGTGGACGACCCCCTCCTCCAGGGCATACAGGTACTTCTTCTTCCCCAGCCCCACCTGCAACACAAAGGCCTGGTCAGCTGGACCGACGGCCGGGTGGTCCACCCCAGGGCTTTGGGACAAACTTCTCCTAAGGATTCAGGCTCTGGGACCAAAGGGCGGATCGGAAAGCTCTATCTCGGGCTCCCTTGCCTGCGCCTGGTGCTTCCTTGGTATCCACTTCTTTGCCGACTCTGTGACAGAAGAGGGAAAGGAAACTCCAACAGCCAATCTTCATAGGTGCTCAGTCCCTGAAGGCTGAGCTCTGCACCCACGCCTGGCAGCTAGCCAGACACCACACCAGACAGATCCCGAAACCAGGCCCAGGAAGATGCCCCCAGTCGCTGCCCCCTAGGAGCTCGCTTCGCTTACAATTCAAGAACACTGGAGTTGTCATAGAAAACATGAGTATTCATCCTATATAGCGATCTCTAAAGTTTAGGCTCTAGGGAAATTATGGACCAAAGCTCTACAGTAATAAGTATCTAACAAGACGGCAATCATGGCGACAGCTGCTAATACTTACACAGTGCCTGCGTGTGCAAGCAGTGCTCCCCCAACCCCGTTAGTCCTCACCTCGTGAAGCAGCTACTATCTCTAGCTGGTCTCCGGACGAAAACTAGGAGCGGAGAATAAACTACGTGTTGCGTATACAGTTTGTAAACTGTATTTATTTTAGCATTTTTCCTTTAGAACTTGAGAGTGGATGTGTGGCAACTTTTACCCAGGCAACAGAGCATTATTCTGTATTTCTCTGATGAAAGGAATGGGCTCTGGAGCCAGGATGCCTGGTTCAAATCCCAGCACCACTACCTACTGTCGTGCGGCCTGGGCAAGTTGTATTAGTTTACCGTGTCTCAGCTTTCCTATCTGCAACATGGGGATAATACTAACTACTTTTATGGGGTCCCCTCGAGGATTAAGTGAGTTAATCATAAAGAGCTTAGATACTCCTTAGCTCCAAACACGTTAGCTTTTATTATTGCTGTCGTTATTTTAGTAAGTCCCAGGAGTTAACACAGCCAGCGTGTCAAGTTCTAAAGGACACAGCTCCTACAGACACAACCAATTCACATACAAATTAGCATTTCTGACATAATTACTGGCTATTATCAGTCTTTCTGTACCTACCAAAATTGCCAAAAAAGGGGCACTGGGGGGACTGATTACAAAGGAAACTAAATAACATTTAAGATGATGTGAAGACTATAGTACAGGGGGCCTGGGGGGCTCAGTCGGTTAAACATCCCACTCAGGTCATGGTCTCAGGGTTGAGATCGGGCCTCCAAGGCAGGCTCCGCAGGGAGTCCACCTCACTTCCTCTCCCTCTGCCCGCTTCCCCCACCACCACCCCTGGCTTGTGCATGCACTTGCGTGCTCTCTCTCAAATAAATAAATCTTACCCAAAAAAAGAAAGAAAGAAACAGTACAGACCTGTGTTAACAAAGAAACTTCCAACCTCAGAAAGTAATCCCAACTTGCAGAAAACTGAAATCCCTGCCTGATAGCGACGTAATTTCTGGCACATGAACTGAATTCTATTTTATTAAATTCCAACTATCTTTCAGCCATCTAATAACAATTCTATGCAAAAGAGGATTAGCAAGAAGGAAAAAGGAATACACTGAAGTTAGTTTCCCAAGATTCAAAAAGTATCTCAAATCACTAGGCATCTCCACCTCTAACAGGTGGGGGTTAGAAAGGAGACCCAAGAGAACCAGGCTGATGCTTCACAAGGCAAAGTGACCAGGAGTCAGGGAGCCCCAGTACGAATCCCAGCTCTGTTGTATGGGCCCCTCCCCTCCCTGTGACTCTGGCATCTCACATGGAAAATGGAGGTGAAACCTAATGCATCATGGGGATGGGTTAAGGATGAAACGAGACAATGCAGGCCCAGGAAGCAAAATGATGCTTGGCATTTGCCAAGTACCCAATAAACACAACCGTGTTATTATCTCTACCATGCTTAGGAGCAGAGAGAGGTGGTCCTGGGAAAGAATAAAGGGGAAAGGGCCACAGAGCAACTCACATGGGCGCCTGGGTGCCAACGGAAGTGGCGCTGAGTCGCAATGATGTTGCCAGCATGAACGTAGTGACCTAGAAGAAAAGTCCACAAGCACGCTGACCGTGGGCCCCAGGGATGGGGCAACACAGCAAAGTGCTAAGAAAACAAACCGGCCCTTGCTTTCCTGGCCCCAATGCCGCACGCCAACCTCTAAGGCTGACCCTGGACAAAGCCAATTCCTACATGCTCGGACACAAGCAGCCCCCTAGCTCCCCCGCCAGCCTCACCCCCCTAAACCGCCCCTGCTAGTCTTCTCTCTCTTCTCTCCACTCACATGGCCCAGGTTCACACCTATCCGCTCTTCCTCAGGACCCCCTCCCTGCCTCAGGTCTTCTGTGCATCTGTAATCTGGAACCAAGTGCTCTGGCAAGCTAAGCAGAGAGGACAGAATGAGGGTGCACGGTTTTCCTGTTCTGCCAAGGAATGCCAGGAACAGCAAGGGAGGGTGCAGCTGGGAAATGGAAGCCAAGGCACATCCTTACCCTCCATTTTCTTGAGGCCAAAGCGTTTGCCTGGTGACTTTCCGCCCAGGTTTTTGGAGCTGCCACCTGTCTTCTTGGATGCGTATCTGACGGCAAGAGACGCAGCCTGAGGGGGGCTCAGCAGGGCTGTAACTGCAGACAGAACAGAAATGTTGTTCAGAGAGGCTCCCAATCACTCTTCCTCTGCGTCAATGGGCCATTTGCTAATCTGAGAGGTGGCAGGGGGTAGTGGCAGGGGAGGTGAGGAAGATATGAGCACAGAAATGCCACTCGACTGTGTTGGTTTTCAGGGAGTGTCTGGAAGTCCTCGGGCTTCTCCCACAGCAGGGGGACAAGTCATTCCTTGTATTGTCCAGGGTGTATGCACTGCATGAGAAGTGTGTGTGTGTGGCCGGGGGAGGCAGTGGGCAGTGAAATATTCACGGAAAAAAAATAAACACCATGTGCCCTGGGTCCTGACACATTCAGTCCTGTTGGGGAGAAATAAACACCACAGAAATATAAGCCAGCAAGAGGACACCGCAGGGCTGCCGGTTTCAGCCTCACTCACCACATGTCCTCAAGGCTCCAGACACTGTGGAGGGGCTGGACCGCAGAGCCCAGCAACAGGACACCCAGAGAGAGGGTCCTGCTTTGGTGTCACCCACCACTTTTTCAACCATCCACCCATCCCCTGCATACCAAATACTTGTAAACAAAAAGGACAGCTTCTCTGGGAGTGGCTCCCACAGGCTCTTAGCTATTTCAGAAGGCTGGACTCTTTCGTCAGCAAGCCCACCCAGTAGGGGTCCTGACCAAGAAGACTGACACCCTACCCTTGACAATCTGAACTCTCCATACTCATTCCAAAATGCTCAATGGCATTTCTTTTTAAAAGGAACTTTTAAACTAAAGGCATACTAACCAAGTTGGAAGCCACTTGCTATATGACAAGCACAGGGCTGGCAGTCCTTGCTTTCAGGTCTCCAGACACAGCCATGGTTAATCAGGGCTATGCCAGAGTCTTTACAAAAGCCTTGTGAGTCTCCGGAGCCTACAAGTTCAGAGTTCCTGAAACCAGGTTTCTGAAGTTGTAATGACAGACAGTGGCTGGGACAAAGGACCAGAAATAAATACTTAGAAAGATACGTTCCATGCCCAGCACCAGGATCTACCTACCTTTAAATCCATTCATTCGTTCATCCTCTAACTTATTAAGCTGAGGAATGGGGCTTTTGTTTTATCTACATTCTCTCTTTCACAAATCACTGCCCTTCAGCCTACTCCCCATCCCCCACCTCAGAGTAAATGACGCTACTACCTATGCAGTTGCTTGAGCAGAAATCAAGAAGTCATTGCAGATTGCTTCCCTTTGCTCATCTCACATATCCAGCTCACCAGCAAATTCTGGGTTCTATCTCCAAAACAGATCTTAAAACCACCGATTTCCCCCAGTTCACTGACATTAGCATCTTGGCTAAATCATGTCTCATCAGGGCTACTATAGCTTCCCATCTGTTTTCCTCATTTCCACCCCTACCCCTTTTTACATTCACGTTAAGAACAACGGTTTGCTTCTCAACATGTAAAACTGGCTTATCACTCTCTTGCCCCTCATTCTCTTACAGGGCTAGGCCTCCCTTCATCCTTTAGGTCTTAACTTAGATGTTACCTCCTCAAAGGGCTTCCCTGACCACCAACCCCCAAAAAGACACCACACACACACATTTTTGCTTTAACAGCACTCGTCACAATTTGCAACCATTTTATGAACTTATTTATTGGCTTATCCACTAGAAAGAACCCACAGATAGAGACTGTCTTCATCTCTGCTGAGATCCCCAACACCTAACCGCACGGTTCTGGCACAGAGACTTCAATCTGCTGAACGAGCGGGTTAACTTCCTGAGCTCCAGTGTGCCAGTATTTGTAGATGAGGGGATCCACGGAGTGGAAGCGGGGTGCCCACGTCACCAAACGCTAGGGAAGCTGTACTTGCGCGCGGGGCAAAGGAAGGACACATGTTCTTCGAACCACCACCCAAGGCCGGGCGCCCGAGATGTGTCACGTGGTCAGTGACAGCTGCCCCTCAAAGCTCGTGGGCCCCCCGGGGCTCTCTCGGCTCCGCGCCCAGGGGCCTCCGCAGGGAACGGCCTCCACCCCCAGGCTCCCTACAGGGTCCCCGCTCCGCCTGCACCCCTCGCCCCGCAACAGCCACGGCGTCCCGTTACCAGCCGCCCGCGTCCTTAGCGCAAGCACCGCCGACGCCATGCTTGCCGCACACTCGCTTCCGGTCTTAGAAATCTGCTTCCGCTACCGGGGGATCTGCTTCCGGGGCCTGCGCGGCGTTTGAAAGAGTGGCGCGAAGAGTCGCAGGTGAGTGCTGGCGTTCTGGCGCGGCGGGCGGCGGGTTGGGGCCGGACTTCTGAGCACCTCCCAGCAGGGCCTCGATGACCGGGGTGTCCCGGGCTCCGCCGCGTGGTGTGGACGCGCCGGGCCGGCCTGGCAGGCAACCTCGATTTGCCGGACTCCGGCGAGGTGCAGGGAGCGGACTCAGAGGAGTCCCTCCCTAGACTTTCATCGTCCTTTACGAGTGCTTACTGTCGAGTGCTTACTGTCGGCTACGTGCTGTACTAAGCGCTGTGGATGCACGATTTCATTTACTAAGCACAGTCTTATGAAGTAGGTGTTGTTATTCCTGTTTTACTAAATTGGAAGGCGAGGCTCAGGGAGGTTACATGGCCCATCCGGGGTCACACTTACAGTGTTAGTGAATGTTTATTCGAGGAGTGATTCTTGTACACGACCCAGCAGTTGCACTTTCAGGTATACATGCAAGAGAATGGAAAACCTGTGTCCACAAAAACCTGGACATGAATGTTCATGGCAGCATTATTCATATCCGTCCGTGCTGAACGGAGAAACAAATCGTGGCATATCTATGCAGTGGAACGTTATTCAGCCATAAAAAGCTGTGAAGTGCCAGGGTTCACCACAACGTAAACGAACCTTTTGAAACATGCTGAGTGAAAGGAGGCAGTCACAAAAGGACCACAAGCTCTATGATTCTGTTTGTACTAAATATCCAGAACAGGCAAATCCATAAAAAAACAAGTAGATTCGTGGTTGCCAGGAGCTGGGGGGCGGGGGAGGTGAACAGTGACTGCTTAATGGAGATGGGATTTCTTTCTGGGGTGGTGAGAATATTCTGGAATTAGAAAGTGATGCAGTTTTGTGAATATACTAAAAACTACTGAACTGTACACTTGAAAGGGCAGTTTATGGTATGTGAATTATATCTCAATTTTTAAAGAAAGGATGACTTGACATCTACATTTCAAATGCAGAGATCAACAAGCGGGTGGTATTGAGTCTTGTTACTATTGCATTAGCGTTTTCTGATAGTAATCTCCACTTTGTTTCTAGGTCACCTTGACCTAGGATTTGAGGAGTCCTGTTGGACTACAGACAGCTGAGCTCCAGATTGAATGTGTTGGGACCATATCCTGTTTTTCGGTTTCTATATTGTATGTATTTCCATAAAGTTTGGCCACAGAACATGTCTAATGGACAGATCTCAGTGCTACAGTCTGTGTCTCATCTCTCTTTTCGTTTTAGGGAATTAATTTGATAGCACGTATTGATGGCTCTAAAGAAGTCATCGCTCTCACGGGGTTCCAGTGAGAGTGACTCTGAAGAGTTGCCAACATTTACCTTCTTGAAGAAGGAACCATCTTCAACAAAGAGGGGGCAGCCTCAGAGGGAGGAGAAGATCGTTGTGGTTGTCACCTCAGATTCTGAGGCCTCCTGTCCTCCATCACCAAGGTTGAAAGCTGTACCGCCTATCCCAGACACAGCTGAACCTGTCACACAAACAGAGCCAGTCAGGGTGCTAAGCAGTGAAAGTGAGGATGGGGAAGAATTAATGCCCCTGGCTGAGAGGCTTACGTGTAAATTTTTGACCCGCAAGCAGCTGAGCCCTGAGGATTCTAGCTCCCCAGTTACAAATGTATGGGATCATCAAAATAGTGAAGGAGCATCATGTGACTGGAAAAAACAACTCTTTCCAAAGGTCACTGATCTTCCCCTCCATGACACCTCGGAGAGACATGCATCAAATAACAAGGACCCTGCAGGAGACAATCCATACCATCAGCTTCCGGCCTTCAAAGCTACCTGCCCTGTCCAGGACAGCAGCTGGACCGTAACCAGAACAAATGTGGAGGTCCTCCCATTTCAGAAGAGAACCAGGCATAGCCAGAAGTTCCAGAGGGGAGGTTCGCAGGGATGCCAGCCACGGAGACAAGCAAGCCAGGAGCGCGCCCTGAGACAACAGGAGAGAATGAAGAAGACTGCCCTGGTTAACAGGCTGAAAGCTCAGAGGCCCGAGGAATGCTTAAAGCACGTCATCGTGGGGCTGGATCCAGGTCCTCCTAGCATCCGTCTTCATCCTCGGCTGGGGTACCTGCTTCCTGGGCCGGCGCCTGACTGCCCTTCTCCCATCATCTGTTGCAGTGCTTTTGCAGACGGAAGGGGGAGGCCAGCTCCTCGGGGCGCTGCAGTCCATGGAGTGCCGCTGTGTGATCGAGGCGCAGGCCGTGCCGTGCAGCATCACCTGGAGGAGAAGGGCCGGAGCAGCCGAGGTAGCGGTTTTCTGGCCAGTGGCTCTCGAGGCCGGTAGCATTCTCCAGTCCTGACAGTCGAAAATGTCTAGATGTTGCCAAATGTCCCTTGTGGGGAAATACCGGCCCTGGTTGAGGACCACTGGCATATTTGTTACCATGTGTCGGCCTGAAGGGATGAGGGGAGGAAGTGGTTACCTGAATCCGGAAGGAGAGAGAAATGTAGAGAAGACCCCCTTGAGAGAAGCCTGACCTCCCGTAGAGGGACATAGCAGACGCTAAGCGACCCATTTTGAGGGAGCCAGGGAAATAGCTCAACTTCACTCCTCCCTCCCTCTCTTCCTCCCTCCAGTCTCCTGTTGGGTTTCCCACTTGGCCATTTGCACCGGAGAGCCTGGTAATGTGGTCTCCTGCAGAGAGCGGAGCTGAAGGGGGAGAGTGGCTCTGTGGGGCAGAGGGAAGATAATCTGCACAGGATTCCTAGTTCTAACTGGGCTTTGGGAATGAATGGGCTTGTGCTTGAAACTCAGGCCCCAGCGTCCTAGGGCTTTATTGGTATGACCCCGGGCAAATCATTTCATCTCTTTGGTCCTCATGTGTAAAACGAGGACACTTGCATCTCCTGGGGTGCCCCATGCTGTGGGGACGGAGATAACCAAGCCTCGAGCGTGTAGTAGGCACACAGCAAATGTTCTTCCTTGGCCCGGACTCCCGAGGTTTCTTCAGCTCCTGTGCCTTCCACTCCTATCTGCGAATCCAAAATACTCCACCCCTCATTTTTAAGGGTCTCTAGATGAAATATTAAGATTTTTTTCCTCTCTCGGGGCGCCTGGCTGGCTCAGTGGGTAAAGCGTGAGACTCTTGATCTCAGGGTCATGAGTTCAAGCCCCACGTTGGGCATGGAGCCTGCTTAAAACGATCCCCCCCCCCTTTTGGATCTCATTTTCTCAGTAATTTAGGGCAACTGCACACTTTTTAATTTGGGGTATTAGCAAATCTTTATATTCATATTACAGACTTATCTTGCAAGGTGCTTCCAGATTCTCCCTCCTGTGTCCATGGCAGTTCTCCTACACGGAGGGAGTTCTCACCCCGCATCACGGCCGGGCAGTGGCGGGGGCGGGGGGTTGAAGTTCAAAGCTTTGTGAAGGGTCACAGCTGATTGGTGGCCAAGCAGGAGCTAGAGGCCAGCCCTTCTCCCCCTGCACTTAGTTGTGTTATGGGTCTTGGCATTTGCTTATAGGGACCCAGTGAGAAAGCCCTCCCCACGAGCCCGGCTCCCAGTCCCTCCGTCACTCTATGCTGCTGCGGGAGTGTCTCCCGGGAGGCCGCCCTGTGGCGATGGTGAAGAGGACAGGCCCTCCCAGGTGGCAGCTCCCCTTGTGGCTCTTATCTGTCACACACAACCTGTGTGTCTGTAAGGGCCACTCAGCTCCGGGTCAGCCTCTGCTCTCAAAGGCCAAGTACTTACTTGCACAAAACCCTCTGGAAGTTTCCTTTCCCTCTATTCCCCTGTCCAAAGTGCACAGAAACATTGGCAGTTCTCAGCCCATTTCAGCTCCTCTTCTTCACCACCTCTGAGACATGGTACACCAAAGCTGAACAGCTGAGGACTGGGGAGGGACAGGGTCATGGGTTATTATTTCTTGCCACGTGGATTCATTCCAGAAGAAAAATAATGCAAAAATGGGTTCGGCTGATGCCGGTGCGTTCATTCACCCAGAAGGCCTGGGTCTCTCTCGCGGGTGCTGAGCACCTGCTGACCTGCCTCCCTGTGCTGGGTTCTGGGTCCTTTGGCAGGATGGACAGGAGGACTGGGTGGAGGAACCGATGGTCCTGGTGCTGCTCCCAGCGGAGGCGTTTGTGTCCATGGTCCAGAACTTCAGGCAGGTGGGCAGAGCGGGCTGGGCACTGAGGCATGGGACAGACGGCCGACTCCAGGGAACGAACGAACGTTAACACAGCGTCTGCCCTTCCTGCAGGGAAGTCTGGGCAGCTCCGAGAAGGGGAGGGAAACACTGCGGAGCTTTGTGACTGACGCCACTGCGAGGGCAGCTGGGAAAGCTCTGTCGCTGGTGATTGTGGATCAGGAGAAATGCTTCAGGTTTGAATTGGTCCTCGAGACTTAGCGTGAAAAGGGGCAGCTCCACCAGGAGTGACCTTACTCATCCCTGATCTGGGTCCCCCGTCACAAGCCCTGTGCTCTGGTCGGGTCTACTCACCCCTGTTCTGCCCAAGCTCAGCCTGGAGCTGCTGCTCTCCGGTTTCCTCCCCTGTTCCAGGGCTCCGAACCCTCCAAGAAGAAGGAAGCAGGGCGTGGCAGATAGGGGACAGGCCAAGGAGAAGCAGCAGAGACAACCAGAGGCCATCGCAGGGCACGTGGTGTCCAGGGTAGACGTGGAAGAGGTGAGAACTCGTGTTGCCCGAGTCGGGCAGGGCTCCCGCTCTCATCGAACCCAGTTTGCTCTAGATCAGGAACAGAGTGCCTGCCGGACACGCCTTTCTGCCTCGGCACGGAGGAGGAGAGAAGGGGCGAGACAGGGAGCCAGGGGGCTGGGGTGCAGGTTCGGCGGGCGTGAGTGGGGAATCTCAGACAAGTCTCCCTCCGCTCCTCCAACCCGTCCTGCTTTCGGGCCTCTAGGCATTGGTGGACCTGCAGCTGTACACGCAGGCCCAGGCCCGAGTTGTGCGGAGCTGGAAGGAGCTGGCCGACTTCGCATGCGCGTTCACGAAGGCTGTGGCCGAGGCGCCCTTCAAGTGAGTGCGCGGGCAAGTCTCCGCCCCGCTGCCGGGCCCTGTGTGTGTAGCGCTTCTGGCCCCCACTACAGTCCTTTTCCCCGAACTCTGCTGCCAGCCCTGGGCCGTGAGGCTGGCGGTGGAAGGAGCCAGCCTCGCACTGGGGATCCTTGTGAGGAGCCCTCGAGCCCAGCGCCTTTAAAACGTTCTGCGGTAGCTCACCTGTGAGTTTGTGTTTTGTGGGTTGGTGCTGGTCACCCGTGAGCCACGTTACTGGAATCCGTCCCAGGTCCGGTCACGGTGTCATAAGTCCTCATAAAACAAACTTGTAGCCTACTTAGCTCTGGGAGTACGCGTGGCCAGAATTTAAAATCAGGAGGGGACCTCAGTTTCTGCCCAAGGGAACGGAGGCCTGCAGACTGCCTTGTCTGAGCTCCTAGCATTAGAAGTCGTACCAGACTCCCAGACTGCCTCCCACCCAGTCCCTAGTGGCTGTCCCTGTGCACACTGCCTCTCTGGTCAATACAACCCAATGCCAACATGGGAAACAATCTGGTAGTTTTCTGGCAACTTCTCTCTTAATGAAAAGGACTGGATGTCATTTTTAAGGGAATCGGCAGGTAGAACTGCTTGGGAACAAAGGGAGCGCCCAGATAGGCCAAATACCACACTGTGGTCGCCTCTCGTGGGGTCGATGGAGGGTTTTTAAGTTTCCAGTGAAGGGGACAGGTGGAGTGATGAGTGACTCACAGCTCTTCAATTGCTGTTCACAGGAAGCTGCGAGATCAAACTAGTTTCTCTTTCTGCCTGGAGAGTGACTGGGCTGGAGGAGCAAAGGTAGACCGCGCAGGCAGGGGACTCGCGCTGGTCTGGAGGAGACAGATTCAGCAGCTGAACCGAGTCAGCCTGGACATGGCCAGCGCCATTGTGGACACCTACCCTTCCCCCCAGCTCCTGGTCCAGGTAGGCTGCTCCAGTCAGTGGTCACCTCCAGCACCCTGTGCCTCTAGCGGACTCCCAGTTTCCATGGAGGGCACTGGTAGTCAGCAGTGCAGGCCTGCTGAGATCAGTGAACCACTGACCCAGGGACAGAGGACAGCTTCTCATGCCCTCCCCCAAGCTTACTGCCCCCTATTGATGGACAAGGGTGACCCTGGGTGGCACAGTATCAAGAAGTCATTTGCCACTTTCAGGCTTACAGGCGGTGTCTCTCAGAGCAAGAACGCCAGAATTTGCTCGCAGACATACAGGTGCGCCGCGGGGAAGGCGTGACCGCCACCTCCCGCCGTGTCGGACCAGAGCTATCCAGGCGCATCTACCTTCAGATGACCACTCAGCAGCCAGACCTCTCTTTAGACAGCGCAGACTGATGCCAGCCCTGGGGGAGCGGGATGAGAAGCTGGAGATTTGCACCTCACCCAACTCAGAAGAGAACCCCAGGAAGAGGCCGGGAGCGCCTCCTGAAGCACGAGCCTGGGTCGGCCTCACACACACTCCTTCCTGGGTGTATCTGCAGAGGTCTCCCTGTCAACGTGGGACAGACTGCCGAGATACTTGCGTTCACCTCCACAAGCACTGCATGTCCCTCCCCCAGCCTGCCGGGCACGAATCACCCTTCCCCCGCAGCCCTCAAAACACAAAGGAACAAAGACAGACCACTCAGACACATATTTAATAACCGTAGAAATCCAGAAGAACCTCAGCTTCAAATCTCGAGATCATGACTGAACCTCCCTCAGCCGGCTGGCTGGGCCCCGCCTCCCTCTCCCCCACTGAGGCCACCTCAGCCAGCGCCCTGCCTGGGGCTCTGATCCCTGTGCCGACTTCCCCATCCTCTTAACCTCATCTCACATACTATGTATTCGGTTTCAATAAAGCATTTGTACCAATGGCTCTGGAGCTTGGAGGAAGACTAAGGAATGTGTAGTGATTCTGAGTAAGGTGTGGGCCTTTGCAGCAGAGCTGTCTGTGGGGGCAAAAGGAACAAGTCACTCTTCCAGTATGAGGACAGTCACAAGGGCAGTCCTCGCCACATGAGCCACCGAGGTTGAAAGCTAGACCTCACTGTCTCGGAATCATGACAGGTTTTTGCTCTCCTGAGGGAATGCCAGGAAGCCTGCAATTGGGAGTTTTCAGTGAGCACCGTGCCGACCATGTCTTATCCCTTCCTCTGGCTTCTATGACAACAGGAGGCCAAGGAGGCCCCAGAGCAAGAAGCAGCTTCATCGGGCCGGCAGGACAGTCCCACCCGTCTGTGCTAGCCTTTCGGAAACACACCACTTTTTAAACTCCATGGTGCTACTCGTTTCCCTTCGTTGTGGAGGTGGTTACAGGTCTAGACTCAAACAGTGTGAAACCTCCAGCCCTAAGAAACTTGAGTTTGCAGGCTGCCTCTGACTTTGTCACACTGACTAGCGACAGCTGTCACAGACAGAATGGCTTCACAACGGTCCACCTCCTCATTTACTGGCAATCGGGGAGTTAATGCTCTAACTGAGCCGAGGAGCCCGGACCGTTTTTGTGAAAGCCACATAAGCAGGGGCCAGACTCAGCAGGAGCTGCTCGGACCCTCATGGCTGGGAGAATTCCATCCGTGGGACACAAAGCTGCCTACCGTCAAAGAGGCTGCACTCCAGCCGAGAGACGCTCAGTTCCGGTGTGAGTTCTCTTCTCCCCACATTGTTAAGGAAGTAAAATGATGGAGGATACTGGAGGGGGAGTCTAGTTCTGCCTCAAACTAGCTGGGAGACCACAGGCAAGTCATGGAAGGCCTCAGTTTCCCTGTCTGCACATGTTATATTGGACTGGATGGTCCTTTAGTTCCTTTCACAGCCTGAGATTTTGTATGGTCGTTAAAATGTCTGAGGTCCTTAAGAAAATAGGTACCCCCCCACCCCCCAATTTAGGCTGGATTTGCGGAGCATGGTGTTCCCTTAGTCCCCGATATCACACTGCCTCCTGATCTGCCCTGGCTACGTGGGGAGGAAGGAAAGGAAGGGTTTGTGACGTACAAAAGTATAAATGTAGTGACAGCTGACCTGACCGTTTAGTAGAAACAAGCCTTGCCTTTACACAGCTTTGTAGAACAACTAGAAAAGGCTGTTTTTCCCTCTGCCCACCCAAGCCCGTTCCTTCAGGCATGCAGGTAACTGTCCCCACCTCCCACTTCTCCTTATTCCACCAGGGAACCCTGACTAAGGAACAAGTCCTACAAAGAGGAGATCTCAAGTACCAATCGGCAGCCACGTGAGGATGGCAGGTCGGTCTGACGCTAGAAAGAGGCTGTGTCCGGCAGAACCCAATTCCATAGGAATCCGAGCTCCAAGGCTGGGAGGCAGCAGGCGTGGAGGGCGAGCTCACTGCTGGGAGTCGGTCTGCAGCACCCACTGCAGGATGTCGTGGCCGCGCAGCCCCCGGACCGCGTTGTCGTAGATGGTGTTCACGCTGGTGCACAGGGGCTGCCGCCGCAGCTCCGTCACCCGACAGGCCACCAGCCCGCCGGCCGCACACAGCAGCAGCAGCAGCAGCAGCTTCAGCACGGCCCACGACCGGCTGTGTCTCCGGGGCGGCGGCTTGCGGGGGCGAGAGCCGGACTTGGATTCTGGAGGGACAGAGGCAGCGTAGACAGAAAGGTTCAGTTCGCGGAGATGCACACTCTACCCGTGGACGCTCGGCTCGCTGCGCAGACCCGCTCACGCCCCCTCCTCAAACGAAGACTCCCAGGCCCCGAAGACAGAGCTTCTAAGGCGGCGGCGTTCCCACACACTCGGCCCACGCGGAGCCTGAGGCGGGAATCCTCCCCCAGTACATTGCCAGGGAGCGTGTTGGGAATGAGAACTCATTCCACGGGCCTCACGCAGCTCACGGTCCCCGGGATCCCTCGGGATCAGGTCAGGCTTTCCAGGGGGCACTGAGCACAGGCTGGAGATCTGTGTTATTGTTCGTGTGTCCTTATGAGAGAAGACACACGTAGAAAGAAACCCCAGGGACACCTGGCTGGTGCAGTCAGCTAAGCGCCCAACTCTTGGTTTCTGCTCAGGTCGTGATCTCGGGGTCGTGGGATCGAGCTTCACATTGGGCTCCACCCTCAGCACGGGGTCTGCTTGAGTTTCTCACTCTCCCACTGCCCCTCCTGCTTGTGCGTGCACTCGTGCTCCCTCAAATAAATAAATCTTAAAAAATAAAAACCGGGAAGGTAAGCTAGCATCCTGCCAACGGTGACTGCTGCTGGGAGTGGGGGATGACAGGTGACTGCCATTTTCTGATACATATAGGGAATTTTTTAGTTCTCTGGAATGAATACATACATTGCATTTCTAATTTTTTTAAAAATTGGCTTTGAGGGGCGCCTGGGTGGCTCAGTCGTTAAGCGTCTGCCTTCAGCTCAGGTCATGATCCCAGCATTTTGGGATCGAGCCCCACATCGGGCTCCCTGCTCAGCGGGAAGCCTGCTTCTCCCTCTCCCACTCTCCCTGCTTGTGTTCCCTCTCTCACTGCCTCTGTCAAATAAATAAAATCTTTAAAAAAAATTGGTTTTGAGATTTTTTTTAGACAAGAGTTTTAAAAACCTGACGGAATGCCCACATGCCAACAACTGCATGATCCTGTCATGTAGATTTTCTCACTTGATGCTACCCTGTAAGAAGGGCCGATCCTCATTTTATACAAGGAAACAAAGAGGTACCTAGGCAGCTTGCTTGAGGCCAGCAAGGGCGAGCAGCAGGGCCCCAGGCCTCCAGCTCCTTCCCCTCTCAGCTGCATCTCCCTCAGGGGCCCCTGCTGGCCCAGAGGCTAGGCGATCCTCCCCTGCACACAGAGCCACACCGCAGCACAAACTCAACTGGACGTAGTCAGGCAACACACTAGCATGGCTGCCTGAATGCGGCTAAAGGATTCCTCTGGTGTTCGAGCAAAGAGAGCGAGCGCTCCGTTCCGACCTGGACAGAGAAGCAGAGGCAGCGCCGGCTTCCCTGACGCGGTAGCATGCACTCAGCATGCCCACATGCACGGCACAGAGGACGTGAGCGACTTGAAGGGCAGCCCCCTGTCCTGGGACCGCTCTCAGCCACATGGAACCAAACACCGGCACGTCAGCACGCGGCTCTGGGGAAAGAAAGCAGCAGAGTACGCGCCCCCCCAGGACGGCCCCCCACCCCTGCCTCACGCCGCGCTCATCTGTGCCCCCGCTGCACCCCAGCTGGAACCCTGCGACAACCACCACGTACTCGGGGCCTGATTCGTCTCCTTCTTGGGCTTCTTCTCCTGCTCCCGCTTGGCTGCTTTGAGGGCGTCGTACTCCTTTCTCCGGCGCTCCTTCTCTTCCGCCTTCTCCCGCTTCCGCAGCTCTCGCTCCTGAGCCTCCTTGGCTCGCTGCTTGGCCTCCCGCTTCTTCTCGGCCTCTACAGGAAAATGCACCCAAAAATGACTTCTCACCCCCCAGCCTGCAAGAGTGCTTTCCCGAGGAACTAGAAGCTGGGGTTCGGCCTCCCTTCCCTTATGCCACAGGTCACGGGAGCTGTAGTAAGAGGCAACGGCAGTCTCTCCCTCAGACATGATAGGCTGCGCTCAGGGCTTGCTGAGTGGATGAAAGGGGCCCGAGCCCCGGGCAGCAGAGAGATTAGGGTGACATAATAAGGGGCATGGGTGATGGGCCGGGGGATTCAGAAAAGCACAGCAGGTGACAGACAGCCTTCTACAACTCGAGAGAAAAGCGACACCAGGGGTGTGGATTCTATGGGATTCCTATCTACCCAGGCCTCAGAAAGGAACGTGGCATGGGAAGGGCAAGGAAGAAGAGAAAGTGAGCGCTCAAGTTCAGGGTGAGAGAAGATGGAAATGTTTTCCTGAGACAGCAAGACTCATAATTTGTCAGAGGGTAACCCCTAGACTTCACCTCAGGAGTCCGTGATGCCTTCTGATTTACTTCACGGTTCAAGTGCATTCACATCCAGTACCCAACTTACAAATGACCGGCTTCTAAAAATGCACTTCCAAATGAGTTCTTTGGAAGCGTGAAGTACATTTTTCCAAAGCCAGAATACCACAAATTAGGGAGTTAAATGTCCTTTTAGGGCTTAAAAGCCTATCTGACCCATAATGTAGCTGAGGAGTGGTACACTAAGTACTGGAGCTTTCCACTGTTTTTCCGTGTACAAACAAGCTCCAAGTTCCAGCTGGGCACGGAGAACGCCAAAGGCACATTACCCCCAGCCTGGAGAAACACAGGGCGGCAGGAAGTCAAGCAGCCGCGGTCCAAGCAAACACGGCATCACAGGAGCCGCGCATGTAAAAGGGCCCAGTGTCACTCGGGCTCCATCTCAGGGTTTGCCCAGGACCAGGACTATGCCCATGCCTCCCTGACCCCGGGAGTCCTCCAGTAACGGAGGCTCAGAAGTCAGCCCCTCAAGTCACCCGCTGTGCACCAAGCCTTGTTCTAAGGGCTCGGGAGCCAGCAGTAAAGACAAGTCAGGTTCCAGAGCCTAGAGCTTTCTAGAGACAGAGACAAATGAACAAACCGTAAAGAAGACAACGACGTGTGCCACACACAGAGTAACAGAGATTGTGATGGAGTGACAGGGGGACGGCGACCCAAGCCTGGGTGCTTCTGAGGGGGTAACGGCAAAGCTAAGGCAACAGGTGAGCAGACATGAGGAAGCGCACGAACCCAGCCATGTTAAGACCTGTGGGAAAAGCAACCAGGCCTGGCCCCTGAAGCAAGAGTGGCCCTGGGGTGCTCGAGCAACAGCACAGCCTCCAGAGGCTGGAGTTACCAGCATTCTCTCCCTGGGGTGTGGGACAGAGTGGTTGAGAAGCAAGCAGCTGGGGACATGGCGGGCCTCATCGGCCACGGAATGAAGTTTGAATTTCATCCCAAGTTCCATCAGAAGCCATTAGAGTGTTTTAAGCAAACAGCAGCATAATTGACTTCTGTTTGAAAAAGATCTCCATGGCTGCTGCGCGGAGGGGGCACAAGTGTGGAGACAGGCCACGGGGCTGGGAGGCGCCAGGCCCGGCTCCAGCACGGAGGCTGAGTCACAGGGCGGCCCAGACGGGAGGAAGCGTCACACACGGGACTTGCTGACAGACTGGATGTTGGTGCAACTGAACAAAGACAACCTGGCCACCTTTCCAATTTCAGGCTTGAGTCAGTGCAGGAATGGGGACTGCCTATTGCAGGGGGTCCCTGGGAGGCCTTGAAGGGCACTGTTTTGGCCATGCTTAAGTTCCAACGCCTCTTAACCCTCCTGGCAGGCTGCAGGGCTCTGGAGCTCAGCGGACAACCCAGGACTGGAGACAGACGCGTCGGCCAGAAATGACGCCGTACACCACCACACTGCTCCCTGCTGCTCTGCGTGCCCTTCCATGGACCCCAGCTCCTGCCACACAGCAGTCAGCAGCTGGGGAAGGACGGGAAGAGGGCTGGAGGAGGGGCGGCACGTACCTCGTTCTACTTCCAGCCGCCGCTGCCTCTCTCGCTCCTGATCGGCCTGCACGGCCTTCATGTGCTGTAACACCTGCGGAGGGAGGGGGTGCTGAAGTGCCCGAGCAGGGGGCGCCTGGGGCACACGCCGCTCGGGAGGCTCCAAAGTGCCCCCTGCTCTTTTCAGGCCGGTGCAGCCCCGTGCAATGGAGAGCTAAGGGAGGCAATCCCGTCTCCGTGTAATTCACAATGCCGGCCTTGGTTGTAGATGGATCATTTGAGCCCAGGTCACTAAAGCTGTGAGCAGACACATTTGTGAAATGCGCTGCCAGCTGGAGTGTGTAAGGAGTCCTGCTCTTTAGTTACTGTCACAAGCACGATCTCCCGTCATTCCCCAGCAACTCTGCTAACGAGCAGGGATGGCACTTCCCCCGAGACTTCCCGCCCTTGCTCCCTTGGCTACCTTACCCAAGTTCCGGCCCTTCCCATCTAGGGAGGCGTCTTACCTCTCTCGATCACAACACTAGGCTCCCTATGGGTGGAGACTGCTGTCCCATCCGCCGGCTAGACACCCAATACATGTTTGATGAACAACTGCCTGGCTCCCCATTTCAAGAGGCAAAAAGCCAAGGCGGCGGGGGCGGGGGGGGGGCAGCGATCTGTCCACGTCACATGGCTCCCAAGTAGCACAGCTAAGAGTACAGGTCTTCTGAGCTCCTGGGCCAGAGCCTGTGTCACTCACATCAGCACACAGAACAAGGACGCCTCTCGGAGGAAGGGAAGAACCATTCGGCCCACCCAGCACACAACGCCCTAGCACCCAGAGCCCCTCAATCCTCATCTACTCAGTCACGGATGGCCTCTGACTCAAACGGCCCCAGAGATTCTCACTAAGAGCACAGCTAGGGGATTTTAAAAATAAAATCTTTTTAAATAAAAGATTTTATTTTTTAGGTTTGTTTCTATCTTTAGAAGCTGGTATCCCTTGGATATAGAGGACAGAGTGAAAGCATAGAGCCCAGCACACTCCTGACTCTCCCACTTCCTAACTGTGTGACCTTAGCAAGCGACTTAACCTCTCGGGCACCGTGCCAGAGTCTGCTTTGAAGCCAACAGGAACCCTGTCCGGGGCAATCCAGGCCTTGAACCTGCTGCAACCTCCCGGAAGGGAGTCAAGCTCACTACACAATGGCCGCTCAACAAGGAGTGCACGATCTGTTGGAGGGTCAAGCCTGATGGTGGGAGGCAGCCCAAGTTCAAAGTCCCCGTCTCCCTCTGAACTCCAAATACTAAATAAACACCAACCACGCCGGTGGTTTTAAGGGGTGTACAAGTGGCTAAATAAAGAGCCAAGAGGTTTAAGAGACACGCCTTTTCACCCGGGCTCCAATACATTAGGAGTTACCTGACAACACAGCAAGCTCAGAAATGGGAGCGACTCCTCTAGCCTGGACTGTGAGCCCCGGAGGGCACGTTTTGTTTACCTGCGCCAGTCCGCAGCCTACAGTAAGCACTTGATAAATACTGTCCAGCTAACAAATTATTTTTAAGAGGCGCTGTACCGTGCACGAAGCCTATCAGTTACTGCAGCTGACCCATGCACCCACACAAGGTCAGAGCTGATAAGGGCTAAACTAACTCCTAGGGACAAGTGACCTCATGGTGGCTGGCCCAAGCCACCCCACTACGATGCCTAATGGTGTGCCGCGTCCCAGGGACCTCGCTGGGCCGCGGTGCCAGGGAACATGGCTTCAGTGACCATCCCCACAATGCAGCGGGCTACCTGGAGCTTTGTCTGGAAGCTATAGGCTGATACTAGAGATCTTGGTGCTCAACAAAAATGATCTTTGTGGAATATCAGCAATTTCATACGGTTTAACATATTATTAGTTGAATGAATACATGGATAAATGAAACGTTTGTGTATAGTGAGCTTTTTCTGTGTCAGAGACACGGAAGGGAGCTCTGCTTCCCAGGGTTATGAGCATCAAGAGGTGAGGCATAAAGCACGTAGGACAAAGGGAGGGCGGTGGGTCACAGCTCCTGCTATTCTCCAGAACAGACAGCACTCCTAAAGCACCGGGACGTCACTGATCACTTGTACGGTGCCCAGCTAAGGGCAAGCTGTTGCCGTGGCTACCGGGCTCGCACTGACCTTGTACCTGGTCTCCTGTGACAACGGGTAAGACACACGATGAGACTTTCTAAGAAGCCCTGAACTAACCATAAGAAAGGCCATTATTCCTGAGATTCACCTAGAGACCCACCATGCCCACATTTTACTTCCGTTAATTCTAACATTTCAAGTTAAAGGGTTTCAAGTCCTTTCTGTTCATCATGCCTCCTAAACATGGCCAAGAAAGCCATCTGGCACTCAGCTGTTGGGAAAAAAAGCTGGAGGGAAAAAGTAACTGTGGCTGGCGTTGGAGAGATGCGGTGCGAGGCACGGGCACCGGGGGGTAGCTCAATTGGTTAAGCGTCTGACTTTTGATTTCGGCTCAGGTCGCGATCTCAGGGTTGTGAGATCGAGCCCCGCGTCGGACTCCTGCACTCAGTGTGAAGCATGCTTGGGAGTCTCTCTCTCTGCCTCTACCCCATCCTGCTTGCACATGCTCTCTAAAAATAAAATAAAATAAAAATCCTTAAAAAAAAAAAAAAAGCAGTGCGAGGGATCTTCAGGGCTGTTGGCAACATCTGCCTTCCATGCTGCCTAGTTCCTCGCTCCTACATCAGACGACCTGACTGAAAAATGTCAGATCTGCCCAGGATGTGTCTGCTTATAGGTATAAGCTTACAAATATTAACAACACCTTTGTTATCAAAATTCCTACAGTAACTATAACTCAGATAATCTTCTTTTCCCATTTAAAGAACCGTCAATGGTGCAATGTTGGATTAGGCAAAGTCCCGGTTTCTTTTTTCTTTTTTTTAAGATTTTATTTATTTGTCCGAGAGAGTGTGTGCACACAAGCAGGGGGGAGCAGCAGAGGGAGAAGCTGGGTCCCCACTGAGCAGGGAGCCCGATGCGGGACTCGATCCCAGGACTCTGGGATCATGACCTGAGCCGAAGGCAGTCGCTTCACCGACTGAGCCCCCCAGGCACCCAAGGTCCTGGTTTCTTAAGAATGGAAGTTCTGCAGGAGAGAAGCCAGTACTGTTCTCCTACTTGTAAAGTCAACACAGAAACAAAGGTCCCCCTGCCTGACAGGCTGGTAGTAGCCATATTTCCCCGAGACCTTAGTGCTGGACACCAAACACAGCTACAGGTGCCTTGGGAGGGAAAAATAAGAGCAGGCAGAGGCGGGTCCCAGGGGAGCTTCGTGCTTACCTTGTTGGCACACTGCTTGCACTGCTTCTCGTCCAGGCAGTCCCCTGCCACTTTGGCCAGGGCAGGATCCAGTGGGTTATCCTTCAGATCCAGCCACTTCAGGCTCTGAAGAGATCGGACAGAGAGGCTGGTCAAGCCCAGGTTCACATACAGAGCCCCTCGAGGTGAACCGATGCACAGGAAGAAAGCCCCCGCGTGTTCCAGCCGCAGGGACAGCCATCCGAGGTGGCACCCCCACGGGGGTGTTCCTGCCAGCCGCTCTCACAGCCGTGCTCCACCGCCCCGGGGCCCTCTGCCTCACCTGGCACGGAACCCTGGTTCCCAAACTGTTACCTTGAGCTGCGCAAAGCTGACGGGCAGGGTCACCAGCCTGTTGTTGAGGAGATCCAGGTGCTGGAGGTTGACCAGGCGGCCAAAGTCGGCGGGCAGCTGCTGCAGCTTATTCTTACTCAGGTCCAACTTCACCAGGTGTGTGAGGCTGCAGAAATCCGCCTAGGACCGGGACAGGGGACACCTAAGCCCCTCACTCCCACCTCTGCGGGAGATGCCAGAGCCCTCCAAGTGGAGGGGGCCGTGCATAAACCCTCCCCCTCCCCGCCACTAGCTCTCCCACCAGCAAGCAGATGCAGCCCACACCCAGCGCTTCCGGCCTAAGTACTGAGATGTGTCCAAGGACTTAGCACAAAGTCAACACTAAGTGCGTGTTCCCTCACGCTGTGCGCCCTGCAACCCAACCTCCACATTGCTCCTGGAGGGACTAGGGGCCCCTCCAGCCCCCCCACGGCACCCTATGCTCTCCTTTCACAACAGCGGTCAAAGCACAGCACGACCATCCACTTCCCTAAAACGATCGAGCGCCCCTCACCCCGTCAAGTACTCGGTGTTATTCTCTGTTCTTTGCAGCACCTAGCACAGTACCCATCTGCAGTGACACTCCCACCGCCGCGCAGAGGCACTGCTCACCCTCCCTGGGGACCCGTAACCACTCTCTGGGGACCTGTAACCACCAACGGATCTGCAGTGCCGAGGAAGGCACAAACAACCAAACACACTCAGACTGAAAAGCGCACTGGGGGGCGCTGCGTGACGGCCGACAACGCGTGCATGGCGGCGGGCGGCAAGGACTTGCCGCCGTACTTTCACTAGACACAAAATGCTTCCTAGAAGCAGTGGGATCTCACATGCTTTTTCAGTGTGAGAAACGGTTCTTGCTGAGCTGCGGGAAGATGCTAGAGATAATGAGTAAGGCCCAGGGGAATACTGACGGGGGAACAGACTAATGACCCAATGAAGAAACTGCCAACTTCTGAGACCCGATCCCCAAGCAGAACCCAGTGGGGCCCGGCAGGGAGCGACACGGCCAGAGTGATCGCCGGCAGAGATGACGATGCCAGCAGACTCAGGCCTGACACTGAAGGCACGCTGCTCTGGAGCACACACCTGCCATCACCCGGGAGGGGCCGAAGGGTGGAACCACTGTGGGGCCCACGCAGGTAAAGGACCGTGGACTGAAGACATCGCAAAGCATATGAAGGAGGAGGAGAACTGGGAGAAGTTGTGCAAGAAAGATCAAAAGGATCTGACCACAGGATGGGTGTGCTGAACAAAAATGTGTCTTAAGTAATTCAAGGGTTGGGAGAATAATGATACAGTAGTCCCCCCAAACCACATTTTTTCCTTGTTCCTCATTAAAAGATACACAAGGAGGCTGTCCATAAACAGCTTTCTCCCTGGAATGCAGAGGAACTTACAGAATGGTCTCTACTCTCCTCTACACAATAGGGAGGTAAACTATTTTTCAAAAGAATAAAGTAAGGCAGAAAAAAAGATGACCCCCATAAGTGATTCAGCCAGCATTCTGTTGACCTTAGTTTTTCATGGCCTAACTTTCCCACTGTTCTAAAGAATGAAGCCTCTACCATGCTTCCCTTCTTGCTGCAACAAACCACCCCACTCCGCTCCCAGCACGCTCCCATTCAGTTATAGCCTGTCTGCAGGCCTGTCCTGAAACTGTGGCCCTAAAGACATAACTCCCGCAAACAAGAAGCATCAGGGCTCTAGCAGGAATCGTGCTTGCCCGCCGATCTTACCGGTAGACTAGTCAGTTTATTGCAGGACAAATCCAGTATAGTGGCCTTTGGGAGGGCAGCCTAGGAAAAGAAATGAGAACAAAATGTCAAACCAACACATGGAATGGTTCAGTGACATGAAGCATTTTCCAGCGAAAATTCCCACAACTAGGAAGGCCTTTAAAAATTAGCACTGAAATATAATGTGATAGTAATAATAATGTAATGGCTACATGCATCAACATTTAATACCTACCAAGTATCCTACATTACAATCTTAACCCTCGCAACCCTGTAAAATGGGAACTATTACCACCATTTTATAAATGAGGAAATCTATGGGCATAAAGGTTAACTAGCTTGCCAAAGACAGGGACGCAGCTCTTAAGCAATGGAACTGGAATATGAACTGGAAATCTGTTCTAACTTCCGTACAGCAGAGCCAAGTGTCCAAAGGCAAATGTAATTCATTAAAGGCAGCAAAGTGTAGGTCACCCAAAGTGACCCTAGTGTGCCAGTGCTGGTAGGAAACCTGGTGGGAAAAGCAGGGATTATGATTTAACTCCACTTTGCCAACAAACTAGTTGCGTAATCTTCCTGGGACCTCCAGCCTCAGTTTCCTGGCGGGGAGCGTGGGAGGAGGTGGGTGGTGGGTGGGCAGCCGCAACTGGATTCCAGCCAGTTCAAGCTGAGTTGGGAAGAGCCCTTGCCAACCAAGCAGTGACACTACACGTTCCTCTAGGAAGGATCCCTCAGGGCCGGGACAGCCAGCTGGGATTGCTAGCTTCCTAGAAATGCAAGGTTCCGGGCCACACCCAGGTCTGCCCAGAGGCCTACTTCTCAGAGGAGTCATTCATTCATTTATTCATTCATTCTCCGAACAGCCGGCAACCACTCCGTGGGCGCCTACTTTGAGTCAGACACGGAGCTGAGCGCTGTGAAAGCCCCCCAGATGGGAGGGGAGATTCACTCCTGACCCGTAAAAAGCCCAGGGCCGAACAAGCGGCGCCTTCTCATCTTCTGGAACTGCGCCAAAGTGACACGTGTACACCCCAGGAAGAAAACTGGGGGCAGAGGTGGGCTCCCCGGGAACTTAGCCCCACTCCCCCCACCTAGTTTTAAGATCTGGAAACTGAGGCGTAGGAAAGGAAGCGACCCGCACAGGGGCCAGCGCCAGTCTCGGGCGGGCACGTGGGCCTCGCGGGGCTGTACTGACCAGCTCCTTGACGGGGACCTCGTTCAGGTCGCTGAGGCTCAGGTCCAGCTCGTTGCCGTCCAGCTTGTCGCGGAGGTTCCCGCCCTTGCTACTGGCCTTGGTCATGGTGACGCCGGCCGAGCGGTCCCGGCTCCGGGGGCTCCCACAGGAAAGGGGTTGAGAAGCCGCTCGTCGGTTCAGTGGACTCGCACCCAACCGACAACGCCCGCGTCCTCCGCCGCCGCAGGTGAGAGACGCCGCCGTCCGCCCAACGGCCCGCTGCACTCTGAGCCCCACGCCCCGCTCCCACCGGTGCCGCCGCGACGACGACCACTTCCGTGTCCACGTCACCTTCCGCGGCCACTGAGACGGGCGGGGCCAGAGCGGCCCTGGCGTGTGCGGGAGCGCCCTCTCGCGTCTAGGAGGGCGCACTGCAGTGGCCGCCACCTCCGGAAGGGTGGGGTTCAAAGCTGCGAGTTCGGTTGCCCAGTGGCCCGGTGGGGCGCCACTGTCGCTGGCAGCGCCAGGAGGCGAAAGGGCACGGGACTGGGCGCCAAAAGACTTAGGTTGCATCCCAAACTGACTTCATCAGATTACCCCGTTCCCCTGGATTAGGAGCCATAACTGCATGCGTCTTTCAAAATTGCTCTCTGTCCTCTTTACTTAATCCCCAAATGATCATCACCCGGAAAATTCAGCGTCTAAATCTCTGGTATCTCCTCTTCCCTGCCCCAGCCCTTTCCCAGGCCGCCAAAAGCTCTCACCTGGATTACTGAGTCTCTCTCCCTGCCATCCACCTCTACCCAGCTGCCCACATGATCGTTCTAAAAATCTAACCAAGTCTTTCCTTTGCTTAAAACCCTTCAAACCTCTGGCTACCTCTAGAATATGGACCACTCTCCTTTCTAGACTTTCTAGACCACTCTCCTTTCTAGACTGGTCCCTGCCTGCTTCTGCAGTCTCCTCAGAAACCCCAGTCCCTCCCTGCCTGGGATGCTGTGTAGACTTCCATTAGGTGGCCTCTGATGTAGGAAACAAAGGCAGAAAAAAAGTTATTAAATTTCCTTACTACTTACAGCCCACTGGTAAGTCCTTAAAACAGGCAGAGTGACACTCCTCCTGGAGCTTAGGTCCCTCCATGTTAATACCTTGCTGAGGGCAAAGCAAGCCAGACCCCCCCGCCCCCCAACCACCAGGATTCTATGAGTCTACTTTAACATATAAAAATTCCTTTGGAAACTTCCTTTATCTCTAAACCCTCCTAAGACACACCTTGGCAATCATCCCCCAAGCACATGACCCACCAAAATGCATCTGAAGGGTCTCACGACTAAGGTTTTATTAAACAGTAATAAATGACCTTTTCCAACAACAGCTAGCCCACTCAAGGTTCTGGAAACCTGCTTCCAAAATTCCTTAGAGACTTAAGCTATCCTTAACACCCTCCCAACTTGAAAGTATATAACAGGTCATTCCTCGTGACCCCAGGGCAGCTCTTTCTGCCCACGGGTCCTGTCCCGTGCTTTAATAAAACCACCTTTTTGCACCAAAGTGTCTCAAGAATTCTTTCTTGGCCGCCGGCTTTGAACCCTAAGGTCTTTCCTACACCAGCCTCCACACCTTTCCCTTTCCTGGGATGGCCTTGCTTCCCAAGGCACCTCTGCTTAGCTCATTTCTAGTCCTTCGGGAAACCTCCCCGGACCACAATGAACCCCAGAGCTAGTGAGGGGTCCCTCCTTGGGACTCTGATAATGTCCTACGTGCTACCTTACTATCAGAGGTGATAGAGTTTGGGGGCTAAGGCAGGGCCTCTGGCTTGGCCAGTTGCTATTTATGAAAACCCAAGCAATCACCATGCCTTATTTAGGGATAGATGAGAAATGTGCACAATAATGGTGCCTAACGGTAGAGTCTGCTGAGCATTGAATGAACAAAACACTGCGAGCTTCCTAAGCTTACCGTAGTGACTGGCATTTAGTAAGGAACTGATCAATACTAGCCATAATTCAGAATTTGCCTTGGGTTATACTTATCTTTATGTGTCTGTCCTCCTCTCTGGACTGTGAGGGAGGGATTTTGTCTTTGTACCCCCAGTGTCTGAGTGTCTGAGGCATGGTGGTTCTCAGTCAAAGGTCTGCTGAATGAATGAATGAACAAGTGAAGCACTTTACCCACTTCGCACCTCAGTTTGCTCATCGTTGAAATGGGGACATCGAAGCTTCTCTCAGAGGGCAACTGTGAAGATCAAATGAAGTCAGTGCCGCGCGCGACCTATTCATTTCACAAATTCTGGTGCACACCCCTCCACCCCCAACAAGGCTTCTAGGAACCAGACAAGGCAATTGAATAATTGAACATTAGCACTTGGCAATCTCTAAGGCCCTTGAGCATCCATTATCTCATTGTGATAAAGTGCACAAAGAGACTATACAGCACATTTTATTGTCCTCTCTCTCTCTCTCTTATTTTTTTAGAGCGAGGGTGCATTCATGTGAGTGGGGGGATGGGGGGCTCTATCTCTGGGTCCTGAGATCATGACTGACCTGAGCCAAAATCAAGAGTCCGACGCTTAACCCCTTAACTGACTGAGCCTGCCAGGCACCCCTGTTGTCTCTTCTTTATTAAGGAAGAAACTCAGGGAGAGGTAACTTGTCCCTAGTCACAGAGGGGCAGACTCAAATCTTTTCACTCCAAATCCTGTTTCTTTTCACTACACCCTGTCATCCCTGCTCCCAAGGAGCCTACAGTCAACACAAGTAATCATTATATAAAGTAGAAAGGATAAGGGCCCTAACATATACAGACAAAACCTATGCAAACGTACAGGGCTTTGCGGGTATGTGTCTGAAGGGATAACATCAGACCTACATATTTAAGAGCATTCTGTCCGGGGCTATGATTTACATACGTTATTTCTTTGAACTCACAACAGCCTTATAAAGCAGACATTATTTCGGTTTTTCAAAGAAAGTAATTGAGGCTCAGAGAGGTGCTTGACTTCTAGCTATTTAAAGACAGTCACCGTAAGGAGGTGAATGTATTCCACGAAACATGGGTCATACCCAGCACGGTGGGGAAAAAGAGCCTGGAGGAAGGAAGATAGCAGGAAGGCACCATGGAGGAGGTGGCATAATGGGTCAAATGACAGGCAGAGTCGCAGCCCAGGGAGGCGGCGTGGAAGAGTGGGCAATTGACAACAACTATTCACTCTGAGAAAGGTTTTGTTGTTGTTGTTGTTGTTGTTGTTGTTGTCCCAAGGCAGCTTCATGCAAAAATGGAGCCTGTCATCTGTGGGCAGCTTTTTCCTTGGGAACAATAGACGGGCCCTGGGCTGCAGCCCCCAAACCGAGTGCCACCTTGTGCCTGGATGTCCAGGTTGTCTGGGGAGCTGCCAAAGAGAACAAAGCACCACGGCCCTTGAGAAGGCAAAGATCAGGACCAGGGCAGGATGTAGCAGATTCCTGGAAGAAGCTTGGGTATCAGGCCAGCTCTGTGACTGTTAGCTGCAGTGCCATTCTGGCAAGTCACCCTACCTCTCCAAGCCCCTGTTTCTCCTTCTGTAGAATGGGCATAAGAAAACGGGGAAGTGTGTCAAGGACCCACACAGAGACACCTGTGAGTAAGGGCCAAATAGCATGATGCAAGAATTCAACTTTTTCTAAGGGCAGTTGGGTCTCTTCAGCCAGTAGTGGGTGGTGGGTTGAAAAAAAGGGACTCGGTTAGCCCTTGAGGATTGGAGCTCCCAAAGTAACTTTTAAGGCAATGATCTGTCTCTTTATGGTTTATTTATTTACATGGACTTGCGTTAAATACTTCCACAAATAGAGACGCCATGTTCACCATAAATCAGTCCGTCCCAAAGTAAATTTCTAAATTTAAAGCAATCACAATTAGAAATCCCAACAAGATTCTTGTTTTTAGAACTGGGTGAAAACGATCTGAAAATACATATAGCGGGGGGGGGAATCAAATTCATACAGAAGGATAAATGAACAAGAATTGCCAAGAACACTTAACCTTGTGAGATAAAAAAAAAAAAAAAAAGCCGCAAGGGGCCTGCCCAACCCGATAAGCCGAAGGCAGATGTTTAACCAACTGAGTCACCCAGGCACCCCAAGGAAGCTATATTTTAACAAAGATTAAATGGGGAAAAAAGATACACAAAGTTCCCATCCCTTGGAAGGCACTTGAAAAAATGCTTCCTGAAACCCTGCTGAAATATACGTTCCCACCTCCTCCCCTGCGTGCATGCCGTTCAGCTTGGAATGCCCTTTCCTGCCTTTGCAAGGTCACCATCCTTTTTATCCTTCAAGGCCCAGTCTGGATGACCCCTCCTCAGGAAATACTCACCTGATTACCAGAAGTGATGGCTGACCAAAAGTGAGCCATATCTGCGGATGCCCTGCAGTGACCCCACGCCCGCAGTACTGTGCCTTGCTTTGCACCTGCGTGTGGGCAAGAGTAACAGTGAAAGAGGTGGAACCCAGGGGCGTCTGTTGCATCGCTCCAGGGAAAGGCTCTCCTGGCTCATCAAAGGCAGTCATGCTGGTTCTGTCTGAGTCTGAGGCCTGGAACTGCCCTCTTGAGACCATGAGGGAAGACATTGCCTATACACCGAACATGGCCAAGTGGCAAGAAGTGTTGGCTTGGGTCGTGGTACCAGCTCTGGAAGCATCCGGACCCACGGCTAAGGACTAAAAGGCCTCACTTCTTGATCATAGGGGTTGAATCCCACCAAAGGGAGATCCTTTTCAAGAATGCTGCTTTTTTTTTTTTTCAAAGTAAGCTCTACACCCAGCATGGCGCTTAAACTCACAACCAACCCTGAGATCAAGAGTTGCATGCTCGGGGCGCCTGGGTGGCACAGCGGTTAAGCGTCTGCCTTCGGCTCAGGGCGTGATCCCGGCGTTACGGGATCGAGCCCCACGTCAGGCTCCTCTGCTGGGAGCCTGCTTCTTCCTCTCCCACTCCCCCTGCTTGTGTCCCCTCTCTCACTGACTGTCTCTATCTCTGTCAAATAAATAAATAAAATCTTAAAAAAAAAAAAAAAGAGTTGCATGCTCTCCTGACTGAGTCAGCCAGGTGGCCCTGGAGATCCTTTGTATATCTTTACCTCCCACAAATGTACAGTAGGCATTTTACAATTATTACTTGTCTGAGTCATTCATTTGACTCAAACCACCGAAAGTGTATTGAGTACCTACCACATGCTGCATACTAGCTGTGGGCTCACTGGGAATACAGTCCCTAATCATTGTAATATATGCCCTGACTGCCTCTCTCATAAGACCTTACCTGATCCCTCATTCCTCCCAAAAAAGCACTCTTTGCTCCCCTAACAAAACTACTAGCAACTCCCAAAATGCACAGGTTCTCTGCCTTCACAGACACGTTTTCCATATTCCCTTGATATATATTCCCCCTGGAACATCCCATCCGTCATCCACAGTGTCTCCTCCCAGTCCAGTCTATGGTGGGCTGCATAACGTTCCCCAAGACGTCCACGTCCTAATCCCCAGAACCCGTGACTATGTTACTTTACACAGGAAGGAAGACTTTTCAAATGTGATTAAATTGAGGATCTTGAGATGGAGAGATTATCCAGGATCATCCAGGTGGGCCCTCAATGTCATCACGAGTGTCCTTAGAAGAGAGGCAGAGGAGATGGGACATAGAGGAGGAGGGGGAGGCAGAGGGAGATTAGATGTGACGTAGCTGCAAGCAAGGAGGACCTGAAGCCACCAGAAACTGGAAAAGACAAGAAACAATTCTCCCCTGGAGCCTCTAGAAAGAACCAGCACTGCCAACCCGTTGATTTTTTTTANTATTTTTTTTAAGATTTTATTTATTTATTTGACAGAGATAGCGACAGCCAGCGAGAGAGGGAACACAAGCAGGGGGAGTGGGAGAGGAAGAAGCAGGCTCATAGCAGAAGAGCCTGATGTGGGGCTCGATCCCATAACGCCGGGATCACGCCCTGAGCCGAAGGCAGAAGCTTTAACCGCTGTGCCACCCAGGCGCCCCGCAACCCATCGATTTTAGTCCCATAAGACTCGCTTCAGACTTCTGGCCTTCAGAACTGTAAGAGAATAAAGTTCTGTTGCTTTTAAGCCACTAAATGTGTGTAATTTATTCCAGCAGCCATAGGAAATTCATACACAGCTCATTTTTCAAGGAATCAGCTCAGATCTCTAGGGGACCTTCTGGGACATGCCCAGGGTAGGTACCTGTCCCCTTTACCCCTACTCCCACAGCACCAGCCACATCGCATGTCATCACCAGTCTCAGGGTCAGCTTTCTCTGCTAGACACTGGATTCCCTGAGGTCAGATGTCCTGCCTCATTCATATCTCCAGCTGGAGGGCCCAGCACTGTGCCTGGTACCAAAAAGGTGCTCAATGAATGTCCACAGAACCAATGAATGAGTAAAGGGAGATGAATTTGCTTTGATCTGATAACACTGGGTCCTTACCCAAGGCTTACTTCACAGTTGACCTTAGTTCCTGACTTTGACCCGAGAAAAGTTGAAAGTTACACCATCCAAAAAGGATTTTTGCCTTCCCTTTCTTACAAAAGCAAGGCTTTCACAACCTTTGGCAGCTGCTAGGATTGCAGCTGGTTTAAAGTTTTTCAGTTTTGAGTTGCCAGAAAACTGTGATTGTTTTAAGATCCTATCTGCCTGTGTCTGCCAGCAGTGCCTAGTTGTAATCACAATATTGTTACTCTGCACAGCAGTTCAGAATAAGTTCCTGATTTTCACTTTCAGTTTGAATATCAGGAACAACCACTTTTAGAACGATTTTTTTTTTTTAAATCAGCCTTCTTGTTTGTTTTTTGTTTTGGGTACCGGCTACCAGATCAGACAGACAGAGGGTGAGCCTTCTGTTGTCTCCAGGGACTGTCATCTCTTCGTTCAAAATGAGAATCCAGGGGCACCTGGCTCCCTCAGTTGGCAGAACATCTGACTTTTTTTTTTTTTTTAAAGATTTTATTATTTATTCGACAGAGATAGAGACAGCCAGCGAGAGAGGGAACACAAGCAGGGGGAGTGGGAGAGGAAGAAGCAGGCTCCCAGCAGAGGAGCCCGACGTGGGGGCTCGATCCCACAACGCCGGGACCACGCCCTGAGCCGAAGGCAGACGCCCAACCGCTGTGCCACCCAGGCGCCCCAGAACATCTGACTCTTGATCGCAGGGTCATGAGCTCAAGTCCCACCTTGGGCATGGAGCCTACTTTAGAAAAAAAACAACAACACACAAAACAAAACGAGAACCCTTCTCATCCTCCTCTCCCTTTTCCTTTGCCTAGGCTGCTAGCAGTCTCTTCTTTCCTCCTCTCCTTTGGGAGCTCTGCATTTCTACCCAGAGAGCTCCTGCCTCAGACGTCCAGCGAAGAAGATTCTTTAAAAGCGACATTTTTCTTAGCCAGTCGATTACAACAGAGAGCTATGAAAAATTGCACCAGAGAAAAGAAATTTGCCCGTGGTCATTGAGAGAAAAGGTGGCTGAGCTGGATTTCTTCCCAGATCTGAGTCCGAGGCTAATCGCCAGCCCGAGCAACCCCTTTGCACTCATTGCTTTGCTGTAAAAAAAAAACCTCACCAAACACACTAGTCTCTGTACATCATCGGTGGGACTCATCAAGAAGCCTGCTAGTAAAAACTTTTATTGAGGGACGCGTGGTGGGGCTGAATGGGTTAAGTGTCCCACGCCTGATTTCGGCTCAGGTCATGATCTCACAGTCATGAGATCCAGCCCCGTGTGGGGTTCAGGGCTAGGCAGGGAGCCTGCTTAAGATTTGCTCTCTCCTTCTCCCTCCACCCCTCCCCACCCATGCTCATGTTCTCTCCCTTTCTCTCTTTCAAAAAGAAATTTTTTTTTTATTGAGATAAAACATGTACTGGGCATCTGGCTGGCTCAGTTGATAGAGCACATGACCCTTGATTTCAAGGTTGTAGGTTCAAGCCCCACAGTGGGTGTAGAGATTGCTTAAAAATAAATAAAATCTGAGGGAGCCTGGGTGACTCAGTCGTTAAGCGTCTGCCTTCAGTTTAGGGCGTGATCCCAGGGTCCTGAGATCGAGCCCCGCACTGGGCTCTTCCTCTTCCACTCCCCCTGCTCGTGTTCCCTCTCTCACTAGCTGTCTCTCTCTCCCTGTCAAATAAATAAACAAATCTTTAAAAATAAATAAGTAAATAAATAAAATCTAAAAAAAAAAACCCACAAAAACCAAACATGTACATTGTCTTAGGAAAATAAAACAAGAAAAAGGCTTTTCAAGAAAAAAAGCATCTGTTCTCTGCTCTACCCCTCCTCCCAGTCCCATGCTCCAAAGAGAACTCTTTTTTTATTGTAACAAAATAGACATAAATAAAAATTAGCATTTTATTTTAACCATTTTAACCACTTTTTTAAAGCCTTTATTTGCGAGAGAGAGCGTGCACACGAGGGAGAGGGGGAGGAACAGAAAGGGAGGGAGAGAGAGACAAGCTGACTCTGCACTGAGCACGCAGACCTAGGAGAGGCTCCATTCCAGGACCCCGAAATCATGACCTGAACCAAAGCCAAGACCAAACACTTAACCAGCTGAGCCACCCAAGCGCCGCCCATTTTTTGACCATTTTTAAGTGCGTAGTTCAGCGGCATTAAGTTCCCTCGCACTATTGTGCAACCATCACCACCATCCATCTCCAGAACCTTTTCATCTTCCTAAATGAAAGCTCTATACCCATCCAACATTAATTTCCCCCTCCCCCTCCCCCCTGCCCCTGGCAACCACCATTCAACTTCCGGTGGCATGTGACTACCTTAGGCATCTCGTGTAAGCGTTTGCTCTTTCATGTCTGGCTCATTTTACTTAGCAGGATGTCGTCTAGGTTCGCTGCTCTTACAGCACATGTGAGAGTTTCCCTCCTTTGTAAGGCTGAATAATATTCCATCGTACGGACATACCACCTCTCGTTTCTCCACCCGATCATCCGCCAAGGGACATTTGGCTTGTTTCCACCTTTTGGCAATTTCGAATAATGCCGCTAGGAACATAAATGTACAAATGTCTGCTCAAGTTCCTATTTGCAATTCCTTGGGGTACAAACCTAGAGGTGGGGTAGCTAGGTCATGGAGTTATCGTTTTAAACTTTTTGAGGAACTGCCATGCTGTTCTCCACCGGGACTGCTCCATTTTACATTCTCACCACAATGCACAAGGCTTTTGGTTTCTCCACCTCCTCGCCAGCACTTACTGTTTTCCATTTTATTTTTTATTTATTTATTTTTAAAGATTTTATTTATTTATTTGACAGAGAGAGACAGCGAGAGAGGGAACACAAGCAGGGGGAGTGGGAGAGGGAGAAGCAGGCTTCCCACGGAGCAGGGATCCCGATGCGGGACTCGATCCCAGGACGCTGGGATCATGACCCCAGCTGAAGGCAGACACCCAACCGACTGAGCCACCCAGGTGCCCCTGTTGTCCCCATTTTAAAGATGATGACTGAGGCTGGAGAGGCCCTGTGACTGGCCCGAAGCTATGAAGTAAGTGTGGCCTGAGCCTTGGCCTGTGCTCACTGTGCTCACCATGACCTTGGCCAGGTTGCTGAACCTCCCTGGATCTCAGTTTCTTTTCCTTTTTTTCTTTTCTTTTCTTTTTTTTTTTTCTTCAAGATTTTAAGTCATCTCTACATCCAACATGGGGTTTGAACTCACAACCCTGAGATCAAGAGTTGCAAGAGGTAGGGGACCCCTCCCCACCCACGGAGCCAGCCAGGTGCCCCTCAGTTTCCTCATGCATAAAAACAGCAACATATTCCAAGGCACGCCTGCTCCTTGGGGGTCATCGTGAAGGCCAGATAGAACTCCTCCGAAGAGTCTGGCTTTGGAAGCTCCCCTAACGCTGGCAGCTGCTACCCCCAGGCTCTCGTGTCTGGGAAGTCACGGAAGCCTGAGTATGGAGAGCAGAGGCCGGAGCAAGTTCAAGGGGGAACTCATCCTTCTCTTCCCCTCTCCCCTCCCCCCGGGGCTGACCCTCACACTAGCAAGGAAACTAGAAGTGTCTGCGAGAGCAATACCCACACACCACTTCACGGGTCCAGGGTCACCCAGCAAGGCACTGGCAGAGCTGATCCCCTGGACCTGGGATGTGCTCCAGGGCATTCCATTCCTGGGACCGGCTATCAGAGTCAGCAAGTTAGTCTCATTAGGAAGGTGGGCTCTTGCGAGCTCGGTGCCTCATCACTTCTCTGCACCCCCCCATCCTCCTTCCTCCGCCATCACACAGCTTGAAGGGTGCAGACCTTCCCCAGAAGTCAGGGTTTCAGGGGGATCTGAGGTCACGCTCAGTGTGATGAGCAGCATGGTCCCCTTCTCAGGACGTCAGTTGAGCCAAAGTCCGGGAGATGAGGGCAAAGGTCTTCTACTGCCAAGCCCCGCCCCTAACCACGCTTTCTGCTGGGCCCAGATTTTCATCACCGCCTCTGGGTCAGGAAAGGGGAGGTCACCCCGCCACAGCCTCCCCCCCCACCCCACCCCCCACCCATGGCTGTCCTCCTCCTCGTCTGGAGGAAGGGTTAAGACGGTGAGAACCTGACATGTGTGCCACTGTGTGGTGCCCAGCGCCACCTTTCCCAGCCAGGCCCAGAGCAGGAACAGGCGTCGCGGGCTGAGCCTCTGTACAGCTGCTTTCCCCTCACGCCTTGGGCAGGGCACGGAACTGTGCCCTAGGCCCGAATAGAGGGGCAGCTGGGGCTGAGAAGCACACGTTCCAGTCCCTGATGCCACCTTACACGGTGCACAGCAGGGGGTCAGGGCTGCCCCATAAGAGCCGGGGGTACCAACTGGCGTCCCTTTAGCTGACTTCTGGCCCCGGAGGGGGCTTGCCACCGCACTCTGGTCCTGGCTGCCTCCCCACCCACCGCGGGCCCTCTGCTCCAGGCTTCGCGCCGGCCCCCTTGGCCTCTGGCTCGAAACCCCGGGAGCGGGGAGGCACCACGGGACCCGCGCGCTAAACGGGGCTCCGGGGATGGACGCGTCTGGGCCTCGCCGCCTGGCCCGCACTCACGACCCGAGCGGACTCCCTCTCCGAGCAATCAACAAGCCCTTGCACCCCCAAACCTAGGCCTCTAGTGGTCGGTAGGGGAGCCGGCCGCAGCCCGAGGCCTTCGGATCCGGAGGGAAACCCGTGGCGCGTCTTCGAGGTGGGAGGGGAGGGCCGCGGGTCCGAGGAGAAGGTGGCCCCGAGCATAGCCGCTTCCTCCGCGCCTCGCCCCGCCCCGCCCCGCCGGCCCGAGTCCTCCGCACCCCATAGGCAGAGGCGACCCTCCCCGCCTCCCCGCCCGCTCGGCGCTCGCCCCGCCTCGGCTCACTTTAAAAGTTTCCTCGGGCCGGGACGCGCGTAGAGAGCCATGGCCATCTACATCGGGATGCTGCGCCTCGCAAGGCTGTGCGCCAGGAGCCCCGGGGTGCTGGGGACCCGCGCCGTCCTCGCCCGGGGTTGGCAGGAAACGAGATTGCAGGGCGTCCGCCCCCTCAGGTACGCGGGCCCGGGAAGGAGGGGACGGCCCTGGCCCCCCGGGGAGGGAGTTTGGGGGGGCTCCTGCAGAGCTTCCCTGGGGGCCGATCCCACTCTGGCTGGCAGGCTGGCGGCTGCCGCACCTCTGGATGGCCCGCTCTGGGGAGCAGGTACCCCGCACCCAGCACCTAGGCAACAGGAAATGCTGGCCTGGCTCGAGCAGACTGGGGAATGCAGCTGGTGGCTGGCAGTGACCTTGCGCTGACTCTGAGTTCTGGTCCAGGACTCTTGGTTCTTTCCATGCATGAGCACACGGAAGGCCAGGAGCATGGGCCTTCAGCGGTCTAGCCTGAGAAAGAGGGGCAGGGGCAAGACTCTGTCTTCAGAACACTTTCTCTGAGCTGGACCCCCTTTCATGAAGGGATAAACGTGGGGATCTTTGGCCTGTCTTGCCAGGCGGCTAAGCTCAGTGGTGTCCCTTCTCCTCGTTAGGTGCTGAGGAACACTGCTTTTGTGCCTTGCTACCTGCTGGGCCTGTTTCCTTGTCCTCAGTGCAAAAGGTGGGATGAGGGCTGGCAGGTGCCCATTCCCCCGGAGCTTTGCTGCTTCTCTAGCAGTAAGGTTGCAAGCGTGAACGTGTGTTGGTTGCTTAAGCAGAGCTGGGCGCCCACCGATGCTATCAGTGGTGGTTATCTTCAGCACCCAGACTGGGGAGGCCTGGGCACCACTGAGCATGCCCTGCCCCCCAGATGGGCCGGCCACTAAGTCAGGGGCGAAAAGCAAGGAGAACAAAAGGGGATCTCCTCTGAGAGAACTATTTGGTTAGCAAAAAGAAGGTGGTTGGGGGGGTGGGGATTGGAAGGAGAAGCAAATTCCTCTTTTGGCTAAAACTCCAAGATCACAACGTTTTGAACTTGCTGGTTCCTGATAACTAGAAAGCATGCAGTGCTTTAAGACGGCTATGTGTAGTTTTCTGGGAAAGCCCGGGGTCTCAAGGCTGGTCAGTAGATGGGTTTGTGATGAAGACATCTGGGTTTTGGGACACCTGGGTGGCTCAGTCTGTTAAGTGTCTGCCTTCAGCTCAGGTCATGATCCCAGGGTCCTGGGATCAAGTCCCACATCAGGCTCCTTGCTCAGCAGGGAACCTGCTTCTCCCTCCCCCTGCTTGTGCCCCAGAGCGCTCTCTCTCTGACAAATAAATAAATAAAATCTTTAAAAAAAAAATAAAGAAAAGCTGGGTTTTCTCACCATGCCTCCCTAGGCAGGTTCCACCATCGATACTCCTAGCCTCCAAGCCCCACCTCTGGACTCTTCAGTGAGTGCCCTCTTACAGTGTGAGGACCCCAAGGAAAGTTACTCCTAAAAGCAGACATGTTTCACGATGCTAAATCAGGCCACTTCTGGTCACATAGCAGTGCTCCTGACCTTTGACATTTTTGTGTATAAACTGCAGAACCCTTGCCTGGTACAGGCCTACAGTCTCAGGGTATAGGCACCAGGCCTCAGAGAACTTCTGTCTCTGCAGCAGGAGGAGATCCATTTGTCCAGAGAGAGAAGGTTTCCTGAGCATTTGGCCTAATTCCTTCCCATCCCTCCCCTGTGCTTGAACCTTTTTCTACTGCACTTGAACCCTTTTCTACTGACTGTGGTGATTTGGCCTGATTTCACTCCCTCTCTCCCCTTCGGAAACCCTCCAGAGTCTCAAGCAGTCAACAGACATTCCTGAGGACATATGTCATGTCAAGATCCTGGTGGGTGCTTTGGGTATAGAAGCCAAGGAACCCAGCCTTCCAGATGCTTGCAGCCTAGTGGGGGAAAAGATAAGTCAGGTGATCACTACTCAGTGTTCTAAGTGTAATGGTATAGAAAGCTCCTGGACTTCTGCTCTCTGCTTTTTCTGATCTAGGCACACACAAAGCCTGCTTTTCTGCTGCCCAACCCCCACCCCACCCCCACCCCAGGTCTATTACTTATCAGATTCTCAGTTTTTCCTGTTGGGAAAGAGCAAGAACTTTGAAGCCAGACTGCCTTGGGTTACAGCCCTGGCTTCTCCACCTACCCACTGTGTGACCTTGAGTGCGTGACCTAACCTCTGACCCTGGTGAGTTTGCCATTAATGCTACCTATTTGCTGGATGGACAAAGTCTTGCTCTGCTCAGCCTTTCCTTTGGGGCTGGTCTGATCCCTGAGACCTTCAGATGGCATCTGGGTAGGAATTCCAACTGATTTAAAAGTAGGGGGCACGTGGCTGGCTCAGTCAGTTAACCGCCCTGATTCTTGATTTTGCCTCAGGTCATAATCCCAGGATCCTGGGATGAGTGCAACATCTGGTTCCTTGTGCAGCAGGGAACCTGCTTCTCCCTCTGCCTAGTGCTCCCCCTACTTGTGCTCTCTTTCTCTCTTTCTCTCTCTGGCAAATAAATAAATAAATCTTTAAAAAAAAAAAAAAGTAGGAGAAAATTCCCTTTTCAGTGGCTTCTCTCTTGCCCCTGGTTCTTCCTTCTGTCCAGCTGCCGCGATGGTAGCCTCCGCTCAGCCACAAGTCCAGACCTTGGATCTGCCAGACAAACCGCTCTCCATCAAAGTTGGGGTTGTTCAGAGCCTTTTCCCCCAGAAGGAAAGAAGTTCGTACTGTTCTCCAGATCTCGTGAACCACCGGCTCCTTTCCCTTGTCCACATTTCCCCTTTTCCCAAGGAAATGGATGGGCTAGTCTGGGGCTTCAGGGAGCCTGGGGGGTAAGATTCCTTGATGAACTTGAGATGAGCAGACTTCCTCCAAACCTCTGAAGCTGGCCTGGGGCTGCCTCCCAGTTGCATCTGGGGCTTTGGGAGCACTTGGCGCTGAGAAAGACCTAGAACATTGGCTTAAGGCTTTCATAATTAAGAATGATGCTCAGGGGCGCCTGGGTGGCACAGCGGTTAAGCGTCTGCCTTCAGTTCAGGGCGCAATCCCGGCGTTATGGGATCGAACCCCACATCAGGCCCCTCTGCTATGAGCCTGCTTCTTCCTCTCCCACTCCCCCTGCTTGTGCTCCCTCTCTTGCTGGCTGTCTCTCTGTCAAATAAATAAATAAATAAATAAATAAATAAATAAAAAGAATGATGCTCAGAGCTGGGGCTCCAGTGATTCCGCGCTGATGGTAGTTCAGAGGGGTAAGTGAACTTCGTGGACTACCCTCTAGGGGAATGGCTGTAATCAGGTCGGACCACTACTGGAAACTATAAAATGCTATCCCTATGTGAGGGGATTGTATTAAGCCCAGAAGCATTTTGGTTGGAAACTATAATAGTTACAAAAAATAGACTCTTCCCATGATTCCCCAAAGATGATTAACAAGTGGTCTGGTAATGATATCTCTACACGTTACACTGGGGATCCTCTAGCCTCAATGTAACAATAGAAAATAAACTACAGACTTAAGACGTTGTAACCAGCAAATGGTACGTATCAATTTGGTTACTGTTTCCTGCCTCTCGTGCGGTAGATGGCACTCTGGTCTGGAGGCTTCAGAGGGGGTATAAAGAAGAATGACTTTGTTTTCACTGAGTTCTTCGCCTTAAAGGGATCTATGGGGAAGACCGTAGACCCCTGATACGAGGCAGAAAGGGTGCTGTTCCTTGGAGGATGGCAATTAAACCAGGGAAGAATCCGATTGGTGGGAATGGGACTGGGAAAGCCTTGTGGATGAGGCTGGAGTTTGAAGCTGATCCCTCTGATGATAGGGCTGTAGTTTGAAGTATGAAGCCCATGTCCTTGCATGAAATTTTACCTGTGCTTGAATTTTTTTGAATCCTGGGTATCAAGCCCTCTCAGCCTCCCCCATATTCTTTAATTTTTAAAAAATATTTTATTTACTTATTTGAGAGAGAGAGAGCATGAGCAGGGGAAGGGGCAGAGGGAGAGGGAGAAGCGGTCTGCCCGCTGAGCAGGGAGCCCAACACGGGGGGGGGCTCCATCCCAGGACCTTAGGATCATGACCTGAGCTGAAGGCAGCCGCTTAACGGACTGAGCCACCCAGGTGTCCCCACATTCTTTACTTTATTCAATCTATAGGCAGAAATGTTGAAGCCAGTCAGATCCGGGTTCAAATGAACCATTTTAGCTGGTAGCTTTGGGACTAAGCTTTTTCATATGTAAATAATATTGTTTGAGAGTTAAATAAGGTCACATTAAGAAAATTTTCAACTCACAGCCTGGTGCTAAAGAGATCTTCAACCCATTGCAGCGATGAACTATTTTACAGGTAGTCCTTGGTAATAATGGGCTTGTGCATTCCTACAGTGACCTCGAGGCCCACGGTTTAGGAACTTGGAGACTAGGAGGGAGACAGTTCTGGCAGGGTAATTGCCTACACCAAGCTGGGCTGCTCGGGGTATGTAACATGCCTGCGCTCACTTTTTTTTTTTTTTTTTTTTTTTTTTTTTTTGGCTTATGATATGTTGAGCAAACCAAAGTACAAGATGTAATTTCGTTCCTTGAATAGGACTTGCTAGGGGAGTGTCTTAATAAATGACAGGTACCAATCATTCTGCCAGGTGCCTCGCCCTTCAGAAATAAACAAGCTGTGTTTCCAGCTTACGAATGCTGTTTTGTGAACCTTGTTGGTGCGTGTGTGTTTCTCACTGTGCGAATTAGATGACAGGGGAGCGAGTTCCAGACCTACCACTTCCAATTCAGAGTGGCTTTAGGCAAGTCACTCAATCTCTCTGCACGATGGCTTGTTGGTAAAATAGGCCACTTAGGAAAGAAGCACTCTACATTTCTGTAGACATTCTGTGATTCCTAAGGAGGCTGGGCTTTGGGCCTGATCCCCTAATTCAGGAACACTGTGGTTGAAGGACGAAGCCTTCCTACTCACGTGAAGTCTCACTTGTGCTAGAACCCTTGTCAACTCCTCCCACCCTCCTGACGCTCTGTGATTCTCTCTAGTTCTCCAAGTGAACAGAAACCATTGAGGGTTTTGTCTCTGGAAAGCTAAGGTCATAAGCTAACCCCCTGGGTACCTTAGTGATCCCACCAAGAAGCAAGTGTTTTGAATCAGCACCCCCCCTCCTGTGTGCATTCCCCGGGGACTCCCTACAAGTGACCCAAGGGAAGACCCTCGGCGTGAATGCCTTGCAACCCCAGAAACTTCAGGCTTCCAGAAATGGCTTCTTGAGTTTGGTAGACTCCAATAATAATTTCCTGCATCCTTTCTCCACATATGCACAAACACACTCGTGGTTTTATTCGAGATTCTAAAATATAGGATAAGTTACTCACATCTTTACTGGCACTCGTACCACTCAGGAGTTGTCTGTAGTCCCTAATAGGCTGTAGACTCCTTCAGGAAGGTTACGTTGGTTTACGAATCTATATACTCAACACCCCAAGATCTAGAATCTGCCCATCATTCTCAACCAGTGCTTTTCAATAGATCATAGTGTGAGCCACACAGGTAATTTCAAGTTTTCTAGTATCCGTATTAACAAGGGAATAAAAAGTAGGTGACATTAATTTTAATGATACGTTTTCTTTTAGTATAGTCAAAATATCATTTTAGCATATAACAAATCTTTTTTAAAATGATGAATGAAATGTTTTACATTCTTTTTTTTTTTTTAATAGTCTTCCAAATTGGGTGTGTATTTAAAACTCACAACACCTTCATGAAAACTATCCACATTTCAAGTGTCCCCCAGCCACACTTGACTAGCGGTTACCGGACAGACAGCACAGGTCTAGAAACTTCTCTCATGCCCATTTCCAGTCAATTTCCTTCCCTAACCAGAGGCTACCGCTGTTTTGATTTCTAATCTCCATAGGTTAATTTTACCTCTTCTTGAATCTTAGAGTATATACTCTCGTGTCTGGCTTCTTTTGCTCAAAAACCAATGGGTCTTTTTGGGAGGAGGGACCTGTTAACCTTGACAAAAATTCATGAAAGTGTGTGTATTATGCATTGAACAGTTTAGCTTTCCTTGATAACTCTGGGGAAAAGGACGTGATCTCATCTGCCCAATACTTTACCTCTTGGGTGTGATGACAGAAAGGCATGCTGAGAAGTGGGGACCCAGATGTATCAAGAGTTAGCAGTCCCCAATATTAGATAATCTAAGGACTTTTTTTTAAGCTAACCTTTTAATTTTGAGATCATTAAACATTCACATGCAGTTGTAAGAAATAATGCAAACAAATCCCATAGACCTTTCATCTAGTTTCCCCGAAGGGTAACCTCTTGCAAAATTAGTACAGAATCACAATCAGGATCATGACATTGATACAGTCAAGATACAGAACATTTCCACCTCCACAACAGTCCTTCTCAATTTTCTGTTTTATGACTACACTTAATTCTTTCTCACCTCCAGCTCCTGCTTACCCTCTGGCAATCTTCCATGATTTTGTAATTTCAAGATATTATGTAGACAGAGTCAATACCTTTCAGGATTGGTTTTTTTACTCTGCCTAATTCTCTGAAGATTCATCCAGGTTTCTTTGTATGTCAACAGTTCCTTTGTTATTATTGCTAACTAGTATTCTTTGATATGGATGTACAGTTGGCTTACTCACTGGAAGATATTTGGAATATTTCCAGTTTTTTCATATAAGGCTGCTATAAGCATTTGTGTACAGATTTTTGTGTGAACATAAGCCTTCATTTCTCTGGGAACAGAATTCTTTACTTGGGATCAATGCCCCCAAGGTGCAATTGCTGGCTCATATGGTAGTTGCCTGTTTAGCTTTTAAAAGAACTGCCTGTTTTCCAGGATGACTGTACCATTTTACGGTCCCACCAACAATGTATAAGTCATCAGCCTCCTCGCCAGCATTTGGTATTGTCACTATTTTTTATTTTCGCCATTCTGATAGATATGGAGTGATATGGTGGTTTTCGTATGAATTGCCCTAATGGCGAATGAGGTCGAATATCTTTCCAGGTACTTGTTTGCCGTCTTTGGTGAAATGTATCTTCATGTCTTTTGCCCATTTTGTAGTTGGATTGTTTGGGTTCTTTTAACTGTTGACTTTTCAGAGTTCTTTATGTATTCTGAGTACTAGTCCTTTGTTAGATATGTGGTTTGCAAATATTTTCTCCCACTCTGTGCCTCGTCTCTTCACACTCTTAAGAGGGTTGTACGCAGAGCAAAAAGTTTTAATTTTTATGGGGTCCGGTTATCAATTTTACAGACCACATTTGTGATGTCAAGTCTAAAAACTTTTTGCCTAGCCCTAGATCCTGAAGATTTTCTTCCATTTTTTCCCCTCAATATTTTGTAATTTTACGTTTTACACGCAAGACTGATCTATTTTGAGGTTTGTTTTTTTTTTTTCCTAAGAGACTTAAATCAAAATTCCTTTTTTTCTGACAACCTTTTTTTTAACATCGGTCATTCTGTGCCATCAATTAAGAAAATGACCATCGTTTGGGTTTTGCTTGTCATACAACACCTTCATTTTCTTGAACAATAGCCGTATGTTGTCGCTGGTATAAATGTGTCACCAATCTATGCCGGTACCTAAAAGTTATAACTTTATTTCAGGACAGACAGCTCTTACAGGTTCCAAGTTGTCCCCTCCTGCCCAAGCATTAGCCATCTCTACTCCCATGTCAAGTGCCACTCCCAGGTCACCCAGCAGCCTAGTGTCTTTGTACAACTTAGGGAGAGGAGAGGATGCAGCCCCGCGGGGCGTGCATAAGTAAGTGGTCCGGGGCTGGAAGAATGGTGTGTCGGATAGTGACGGTGTGAATCTTGGTGTGGAAGGGGGGTGAAAGGGGAGAACCTGTCTCTCCTCCACCACGAATTAGGAGATGCACTGGCCCATGTAGCTGCAACTGTGTCTCATACAAGCGGGAAGGTGTGGACTGAGGACAGAGGCTTGCCTGTGCGTATAGCACGTGAACTTCAGAGACAGACTGGGATCTTTCTCATCGCATGTGTTTTGGTCTTGCCCTGGCCCTTCCCATGACGGGACCAGTGCATCTCCCTCTGTCCATGCCAGGAAGTTGCTCCATCTTTTGGAAGTTTTAGATGCCCTTCCTGGAAGTTCACCCACCCTTTTGTGTTTTCCTTCTTAAATATTTCATATAGGAAAAAAAAACAACCATAATCCCATGCTAAAGTAACAAACACGTAGGTACCCACCACTCCAGATTCACATAGAGCCATACTTGTTACAGAAAATTGCAAATAAAAGAAATAAAACAATATGGATCAAGTTCAATCCTTTTTATAGCCATCCTGCAACCCGCCTGTCACTGAGAGCCAATGTCATAAATTGAATGCGTGTCGTGTCCGAGTGCGTTTTTTTGTGTTTTTCATATGTCTCCAATCCATAAACAGTGTATTTGATCATTTGGAAAGCACTTCAAATCACGCCAATCAAGTAATAAGTGCTTTCAGTTTTCCTATTTTTTTTGTTCCCATAAACAATACTTAGGCTTTTATAATCTCAGCACAAGTCGCGCTGGATGCCTTTCCTTTTTTCTCTCAACAGTATGTTTTAAAGATCTATTTACACGGACACTGTAGATCTGGATTATTCCTTTTCCATAATATAACTATGTCTCCAGCAGAGCAATTGCTGTGTTAAACGGTTGACATGTCCAGCTTTCCTGGAAATTGCCCTGGAGAGGATGTGCCGCTGTGACCACCAGTAGCAACCGAGAGTCCCATGTCCCCACGACCTCACAAATGCTTAGTGTTGCCGAACGAACATTGGAACATTTGCTCCTCTGCTAGGGGCCAAAGCGTATCTCGCTGTGGGCTGAATGGACATGTCTCTGATTAGCCGTGAGACTGGGCTCTTTTGAAATGTCTTCTGTGAATTTTCTGTGCATATTCTTTGCCTGTTTCTTAGGTTAGATTACTTGTCCTTATTGATTCCTGAGTTTGTTTGCTTTAAATACAAGCTGAATGCTAATCCTTGGTCTCTCACATATCAAATGAAATCTTAAACCCAGGCAGCTGCTTTCCTTTTCGTTTTGTTGATGATTTATGTTTTCCTTAGGGCCCGGGGACCAGCCCGGCATCAGATGCCTGTAGCGGGGGGAGGGGCAGAGGCCAGTCCATGACTTGGAACAAAAACAGGCTATTGCTTTCAATTTCAGTTCTAAAGCCTTCTTGCTGGTGGCCGACGTGGCACTTTGCCCAGGGGAGCAGTGGTCTGCCCCAGCGTGGGGGGTGTTCCCGCAGTTCCCTGGAGCCCTCCTATCTAGTTACCCTCTCTGCTTGGTGGCTTCTGAAAGGATTAAGAGCCACCCAGCAAGGGCAGGATCCACCTGCAAGAAAGCCTCTTGTCCCTGTGCCAAGCCCCTCCTCCCAGAAGGTAATTTGTAACAGGAGGCAAAAGAGTTTCTTCCCCAACTAGACTCCGCAAACGTGTTTGCTTACGTGTCCTGATTGTGCCTCCCTCCCTTGACTCCTCCAGGGCCCAGCTCTGCCCCCGTCAGGACTGTGTGATCTTGGTGCCCATGGTGGCCTCTAGCCCAGACTTGTAGTTGCCAGCCCTGGAATGTCCAGAATGCCACTGGAGCTCCTCAAACCAGCCAGCCCCTGTATTCTGTCTAGGTCCTCCTGCGAAGCCAGGCTAGACTGGAAAGGACCAGCACTGGGGCACAAGGCTTTCCAGCCTGGTGTCATCAGGGAACTGGCTAGGCAGTTACGGGGCCAAGCCAGGTCGTTGGCACCAGGATGAGGGAGCTGGAACATGAGAACGGGACAGTGAGATCAGAGACAGTGAAGGTGAATCAGTTTCCACAAGTAAATCATGAAAAAGGACCAGCGTGTGCTGGAGGTCTGGGAGGTGGGGGCAAAGTGGGGATATTTCTCCATACACCTGTGACACTCAGAGGGCCTCCGGTTTGCGGCCCCACACCCTATAGAGACCCGAGGGGAGACTGGAAGGACTGCAGTTTAAAGAACAATACACATAGAAAGGGGTCTGGGGTGCCACCCCCCAGATTTGGAACTGTAAGAAAATAAGCCTCTTTCTTCTTCATTCATAAAAAAAGAATAGGGCTCAGTCGGTTGGGCATCTGCCGTCAGCTCAGGTCATGATCTCAGGGTCCTGGGATTGAGCCCTGCAGGGGGCTCCCTGCTCAGTGGGGAGCCTGCTTCTCTCCTGCCTGCCACTCCCCCTGCTTGTGCTCGCTCTATCTCTGCCAAATAAATAATAACATATTAATATAAATAAATAAATAAATAAATAAATAAATAAATAAAATAAAAAAGAACAATCCTTGGAGCGCCTGGGTGGCACAGCGGTTAAGCGTCTGCCTTCGGCTCAGGGCGTGATCCCGGCGTTATGGGATCGAGCCCCACATCAGGCTCCTCTGCTATGAGCCTGCTTCTTCCTCTCCCACCTCCCCCTGCTTGTGTACCCTCTCTCGCTGGCTGTCTCTATCTCTGTCAAATAAATAAATAAAATCTTAAAAAAAAAAAAACAAACAATCCTTGTACTGATGATCCAAGACTAATGATTTTAGAACACACTTGTGTGTTTAAGCTGCGAGGCTCTACAGAGATTCCCTTTGTATTGTATGGAGGCCTTGGAAGTCCTGGGTTTGAATCCCAGCTTGGCTCCTCATTGGCATTTCTTTGAGCTTCTTCCCATATGAAAGTGGGTATGTGTCTTGGTCAGGGAGTGGCTATTAAGATCACAAGAGATCCTACAAACGGAGTGTTTAGGAGAGAACTGGCGTGGGGACACATCAGTAAATGTCAGGTCACATTATTCTGAAATGCGCTGTTTCACCTAAAATGTATTAGACGTTTTTCATCTCATTAACTATAAAGAGTATCTTCATTTTTTTTTAATGGCATAGGGTTCCTTTGTACAAATGCCCTGTATTTACTTACCTAATCACTTACTTATAGAAATAAAGTGTTTTTCTCAATTCTTTGCTAAGCAGCAATTAATGTCCTTATTCATACCTATAGGCATTCGTTTGTTTTTTTCGTTCGTTGCTTGTTTTTTTGTTGCTTGTTTCTTAGGATAGAATGGCTGGCCAAAGGATATGCATATTCAGATGTTGATAGCTATTACTAAATCAGAAGGGATCCAGATTTGGCGGTTCTGAAGCTTATATAATCTGGGGTGCCGTCACTATTTAAAAAAAAGACAAAATTACAAAAAACCAAATTTAATGCAAATGGGGTATTAATATGAGAAAAGAATTTGCCACGTATGAATTGCTGGGTCCTTGAAGATTCAGGTCCTTTTTCTTATGAGATTTCTTTAGGCAGTTTAGCAGAAATGCTGACATATAAATGCTTCTTTTTTTTTTTTTTAAAGATTTTATTTTTTTATTTATTCGACAGAGAGAGAGACAGCCAGCGAGAGAGGGAACACAAGCAGGGGGAGTGGGAGAGGAAGAAGCAGGCTCACAGCAGAAGAGCCTGATGTGGGGCTCGATCCCACAACACTGGGACCACGCCCTGAGCTGAAGGCAGAGGCCCAACCGCTGTGCCACCCAGGCACCCCCATATAAATGCTTCTTGATTGGCAATCAGCTTCCCTCTTTAATTCCCAGGAAGTCCCAGCTCGAGGGGGCGGGGAGGGGTCCTGGAACATAAGCAGTATGATGGCTTCTGTCCTTACTGCCCTTTAAAAATCTGGTGCCAATTTACCCGCTGGCCCATTTCTTCATATCCTTGCCAACGTTCTCTATTATCAATCATTCTTGTTTTCATGTCGGCATTAATAGTCATGTTATTAATCTTCTCTAGTTAGGGAGCTTTAGTTGGGCAATATTGAGGGCAGCGTTACGATCCATGGCTCTCTGCTGAGTACCCCCCGCTCTTTATCCTGGGGTAAGCTCACGTACCGGCTGTTCAGAGCTGAGGATACCACAGACTGACTCCTGTGGCAGGGGTGAACTCTCATTCAGCTGGAACAGCTCTCCAGGGTGGCCTCGGTGTCCTCTTTGCCAAGAATACCTGTCTTGTGGAATTGTGACATCGGACTTCGCTTCCTCTAGAAAGACAGCAATCTTTGGTTTAGACAGATGATTACTGATGTGTTGTGTCTTGCCCTGTAATGACTTCTCATGTATTACAGAATCAGGCAGATTGAATGACTTTGAATAGATAGGTGATTTTTGAAATAACAGCTTTTTTGGGCCCAGTGGTATAATAATCCAGATGAATGCCCGCAAAGATGGAATTTGGAATACCGGCTGCTAAGGGGCCAGAGAGTAGGTCTGTCCCTCCATACCCACCCTTTCTCTCTCTGCAAATACACACACGTGGCACACACACACATAAACACACACACACACACGACACACACATGCCACACCACACCATACATACCCCACCATTCACACCACACACACACCACGTGCCACATACACACCCCACACACCATACACACTCCACACTAGACACACACACACACTCATACCACATACCCCATAGCTTTTTGTTACCACTTCAAATTAAGTTGCAGTCTTTATAATATCACCATTTTCCACCTTTGCTGGTCTCTTGGGAAACAGATGCCTCACGGTGGTTCTGCTCTGATTTGTGACATGACATTGTTTCCTATGCTAGCGTGCCACGCATCGTCCTTCTTCCTTGAGTGCATGGCAGATTTGTGTTTCATGTGTCAAGGCCCCTCGGTCTGTTTTCGTGGAAAGCTCTGTGTGACGCAGTGATGAGGCCACGTTAATCCACTTGTATTGCAGAATCTTGAACCCGTTGCTTAACCTCTCCCTCAGTTTTCTCCACTTGCAAGACAAGGGCGAAAGCTCTTGGGAGGATTTCCCAGAGGAAACCAGCGTGACAGCCTTGCAAGGCGTGGTGTCACCGTGCTCTTTCTGCCTTCAGGTCACACACCCTGGGGGAGATTTACCTGGTCTCTGTCGCTGCCCTTCCCCACTGACAGTGCCCACCTTTTTCAGAAATCAGAATCACCACACTCCCCACTGTCTTTAAAAATCTCTCCAGGGGACGCCTGGGTGGCTCAGTCATTAAGCGGCTGCCTTGGGCTCAGGGCGTGATCCCAGGGTTCTGGGATCGAGCCCCGCATTGGGCTCCTCTGCTGGGAGCCTGCTTCTTCCTCTCCCACTCCCCCTGTTTGTGTGCCCCCCTCTCTCTCTGGCTGTCTCTCTCTCTGTCAAATAAATAAATAAAATCTTTTAAAAAAATCTCTCCAGACATTCCCTTTTTTCTTTTTAAAGATTTTATTCATTCATTTGAGAGAGAGAGAGGGAAGGAGAGCATGCACAAGCAGGGGGAGAGGCGGAGGGAGAAGCAGGCTCCCTGCTGAGCTGGGAGCTCGATGTGGGCTTGACCGGAGGCTCAAGGTGGGGCTCAAGGTAGGGCTTAAGGTGGGCTGGATCCCAGGACCTGGAGGTCATGCTCTGAGCCGAAGGCACCCATGCGCCCCTCTATGGACATTCCTAGAAATGACATTGCAAAGCAGATAGTTATCTGGTGGTTCTGGTCTCCTGCCAGAGCAGCATTCCAGTTGGGGGTGCCTTCTGGACCACAGCCTTGCCCCCAGTAAGCCATATTCTCAACGACAAGCAATGTGCCGTGAGCCGCCCTGTGCTCCTGAACCCGGAGAGTGCATATCTGTATATGAGACAGGTTGGTTGGGTCAAAAGTCCCAGTGTACCACGAATTGTACAGACGACACATACGCTGCTTTCCCACCTGCTGGCATTCTCGGAAAGGAAAATCCTGCTGCATTCAGAAAGGAGATTCTTGCTTTGAGTAATTTCTAGGACAGAGATCACCAACGGATGAGTCCACTAGGCTTGCCCAGCATTAGTTATCAATGGAGGGATGGATCTTGCCCAGAAGTGACACGTGCTGCTTTGATTGTTGTGACGAAGTGGCAGAGAGAGGCCACAATCGGTCACTAAATTTAGTTTATGAATTGAGTAGAGCAACACTAGCTTAAGCCGTGGGAGAGTTTTCTATTAAACTCTGTACTGAAGTATCCCATGGGTTCAGAAAAGGACACGTGGGTTAAGTGCTTCCTTGGTGAAGTTTTGGTGAACTGTACCCACCATATAACCAGCACCGGGTTGGCCACTCTTTTGATTTCCAAACAGCATAGATTACTTTTGCCTGTTTTGTATGTAGAAATGGAATCCGAAAGTATATACCTTTTTCTATCTGGCTTCTTCAATTTTTTTTTTAATCGGTTTCATTCATATTGTCGGGTAGAGTCACAGTTCATTTGCTCTTGTTACATATAACACGGCAGATAGTAAATCACCATGTATTTATCTGTTCTACTGTGGATGGGTTGGGTGGTTTCCATATTGGAGATAACACAAAAAGCCTCATACCTGTCTTTGGTGAGCTCTTGCCTGAATTCTGTTGGATATATAGTTAGGAGTGGAATTATCCTCGTTTTTTTTTTTAAGATTTTATTTATTTATGTGACAGAGAGAGAGCCAGCAAGAGAGGGAACACAAGCAGGGGGAATGGGAGAGGAAGAAGCAGGCTCCCAGCCGAGGAGCCCGATGTGGGACTCGATCCCGGGATCATGCCCTGAGCCGAAGGCAGATGCTTAACGACTGTGCTACCCAGGTGCCCCTATCCGCGTTGTTTTTTAAACACAATTCAGTAGTTTTTAGCGCAGTATGGATATGTGCAGTCATCACATTTTAGAACAGAGTCAATTTTAGAACATTTTCTCACCTCAAAGAGAAACCCCATACCCTTAGCTATCACTTCTGTATCCTTCCCTCCCCTCAGCCCTAAGCAATCACAGAATCGACTTTCTGTCTCCAAAGATTTGCCTATTCTCAGTATTTCCTATGCATGGAATTTTACCATATGTGGCTTTCTGTGTCTGCCTTCTTTTGCTTATAATATTTTCAAGGTTCATCCGTGTTGTAGTGGGTATAATGCTTCATTTCCTTTTTATGGCCAGATATATTCCATTGTATGGATATGCCACGTTTTGTTTATCTACTCATCCTTGGCTGGAACCATTGGGTTGTTTCCATCTTTGGGTCTTTTGTGGATAATACGGCTATGAATATATATATATATATATATATATATATATATGTATGTATGTATATGTCTGCATTTGAGTACCTGCTTTCAATTTTTTGGGTCGACACCTAGGAACAGAATTGCTGGATCATATGGTTACTGTTTTTGGAGAATCACCAAACTGGTTTCCACATTGGCTGTGCCATTTTACATCCCCACCAGCAATGCCCAAAGTTTCCAGTTTCTCCACATGCTTACCAGCACTTGTTATTTTGGGTTTTTTTGATTCTAGCCTTCTGAGTGCGTGTAATATGTGGCTTTCATTTACATTTCATGGGCTCATTGACCATATATCTTCTTTGGAAAAACGTCTATTCAAGTGCTCATTCATTCGTTAATTGGGTCGTTATGCACAATATTTGTAATTCACTTGTTTGGTCATTCCACTGAACACCTCTTACCTTCCAGGCACCGTGAGGCACTGGGTTTAAAACCGTGAACAGATTAGTTGCCAACAACAAAAGGTCAAGAGAATTAAAAAAAAAAGTCCTCATTTCCTGACAGCAGATGTGGAGCTGAATTCTCGAGTGCCAGCTCTCTGAGGGCACCTTTAGGTGGGGCTTCGTCTCCAGTTCATGGCTCCCACCTGGCTGATTTCTGTGTTTTATGACACCCAACCCAAGTAGCTGAAGGACTCACTAAATATCGACAGTAGTCGCTCCTTCTCCATGGGGGCTACGTTCCGAGAACCCCCATGGATGCAAAAACCACAGCTAGTACCGAAGCCTGTATATACCAAGCTTTTTCTGTCCATACACACCGATGATAGTTTAATTTATAAATTAGGCACATAAGAGATCAACAACAATAGAATAATTATAACAATATACTATAATAAAAATTAGGTGAATGTGGTCTCTCTCTCTCTCCAAATATCTTATTCTCCTATACTCACCCTTCTGTGATGACGTGAGATGATAAAATGCCTACGTGATGAGGTGAAGCGAGTGAATGACGTCAGCATGTGACGCAGCGTTAGGCTACTGTCGACCATCTGACCGTATGTTGGAAGGAGGCTCCTTGCTTAACCCTGGGTAACTGCAGATGAGAGGAGGACTTTTGGACTTTAGTTCTTTGAGTTGGCAGCCATAGGGACTGCTGGCTCTCTTCCAACTCCTTAAGCTTCCCACCCAAATGAAGAAAAAATAATAACAAATGAAAACCACAACTTGCCCTCAAAGCAAATCTCTTTTGTCTTTTTCAGCATTAGATGGAATGTCTGCCACCTTCTTTAAGAACAGAAAAAGCAGCCGCTCCCTCTTTTTGCCAAGGCCTCCGGGGTGTGTTTGAGGAAGGAGGGAAGTAGACTGAACTCTGTTTGCACTTGGGGTTTCGAAACGATGGGTGGTTCTTAGTTTATGAGCAAAGTGCATTCATCCGAGTCTCTAGGTCTCTTAAGTCCTTGGAGGAGCCGCCTGCGTCCACTTGAGTCCTGCCCTGCCCCAATCCCTGTTTCTTGACATCAATTAGTAAACAATTGTGGAAAAAATAAAATGGAGATTAGACAATCTGGGGGATACATCCAAAGACTAAAGAACAGAATTGCCCACCCACTTCTTTCTCCCTGATTTGTGTGTGTGGGGGTAGGGGGGATTCCTCCGTTCTAGATCCAGCTCCTACCAGCCCGAGCAGCCCACTTGGCTCTTTGCAGTCCATTCTCTTTACCCGGAGAACAGGAATTCATGCTTCCCACCTGCACTTTTTAGGATGTGCTTAGTGTTTGTCCGAGAAACCCACTCTCACCGTGGCTTCAAGGAGATGGGAGTTTCTTTTGCTGGGAGACGGCCAGCCCGTGGCAGCTCGGTACGCCCCGCTGTCGAGCTCCAGCCTCTTCATGGGCTCTGCAGTGTCCGAGCTCACCAGGTGGCCCAAGACAGCTGCCATTCTCTTCCCGTTGCAGATGACATTCCAGCCCGTGAAGGACAGAGAGAAGATGTGCCTTCCCAGTAAGGGAACTTGCACACAGTACCTCTCTGTAGATCTCCCTGGCCAGACCACCTGCGAGGGAAGTTGGGAATGTGGTCTGGAGTCCACGTGGCCATGGCCCTCTGAATACCCCGAGGGTGGTTTATTAAGGACAAGGGTCTCCTGGGGGCCTCTGTCGCAGCACCTATCAGAGCTGCCTTGAAGATAAGGGATGTAACACACGTGACAATTGCAATGCATTTCTTTTCTGTTTTGTTTTGGGTTTGTTTTTGTTTTGTTTTGTTTTTAGGTTTTGGGGGGGTTGTTTTGTTTTGTTCTTTGTTTTTTGTTTTTGCACATAAATCAATCTGTTGACTTACCAACTAGAATTTCCAGGAGGCTACTGTCTCGTTTGAAATCCACGGTGAATGAATAGAAACCCAGGTTCCAAACAAAATAAGACCCCTGGTCACTGGGAGAATAAGAGGAAGCCTGTTGTCAGGCTCTGTTGACAACAAAACCATTAAGGTGGCTGAGATTGGCCCTTTGCTGCCTCCTGATTGTGATGCTGGGCTACGGGAGGCCGCCTGCCAGGTCTTCGAGGGCGCTGGTCATCCACCGAATGTGAAAAATGTAGGTATATTACGATGTGCCAGTTGTAAGCACATAAAAGCAAATTTATCTTTGTTTTTTGCTCATTTATTAGATTCCACGTATAAGTGAAATCATGCAATATTTGTCTCTCTGTGTGTAGCTTATTTCACTTCGCGTAACGCCCTCCAGCTTCATCCTTATTGTTACAACTGGAATTCGGCTTTTTTTCTCCCATCAAATGGGCTTAAATTTAAAGAGGGAATGGGGGCGCCTGGATGGCTCAGTCCTTAAGCGTCTGCCTTAGGCTCAGGTCATGATCCCAGGGTCCTGGGATCAAGCCCCGCATCAGGCTCCTCCGTGGGAAGCCTGCTTCTCCCTCTCCCACTCCCCCTGCTTGTGTTTCCTCTCTCGCTGGCTGTCTGTCTGTCAAATAAATAAATAAAAATCTTTTTAAATAAATAAATAAATAAAGAGGGAACGTATTGGCTTTGGGTCATGAAAAGTCCAGAGGAAGGTAGACATCCCATGTGGCTGGGCCTAGGGATTCAAAGGCTTACGACGAAGTCTGTGGCTGTGTCTTCCTGTCTCTGTCTCTCTCTCCCTACTTAATCCTGTGTTCACTTTGTTCTTAAGCAGGTTCTCTCCACATGCTTGTTCTTGCAACCATCACTTTGGCAAACCCCAAGAAAAAGAGCGTGCTTGTTTCCCAGTGGGCAACAATGAACGCCCTCGACTGCATGCCTGTGAGGTAGGGCTTTGGGGTATGCCATCCCTTTTGAGGGGTGTCATAGTGACCACTGGGAATCCGCTCGACAATTCTTCAGGTTTGTCAGCCTGTGGATGATAGGGTGTGGGGCCTCATAGGACCTTAGACCCCTGCTGTCTGTCTGGGCTGTTTTCTGCCCCAGCTCATCTGCAGGAACCACGTGACCTAGGTGGCTCACTACAACCCTCTAAAAAGATTAACCAGGTCGGGGCACCTGGGTGGCTCAGTCAGTTAAGTGCCCAACTCTTGATCTCAGCTCAGGTCTTGATCTCAGGGTCATGAGTTCAAGCTCCACACTGGGCTCCACCCCAGGTGTGAAACCTATTAAAAAAAAAAAAAAAAAAAAGAGGGACGCCTGGGTGGCTCAGTCGGTTAAGCGTCTGCCTTCAGCTCAGGTCATGATCCCAGGGTCCTGGGATTAGAGGTCCGCGTCAGGCTTCTTGCTGAGCAGGGAGCCTGCTTCTCCCTCTACCTGCCACTCCTCCTGCTTGTGCTCACTCTTTCTCTCTGACAAATTAAAAAAAAAAAAAAGATTTAAAAAAAAGAAGAAAGAAAAGATTAAGCAGGTCATTTAGATAATACCCCTTTCACTCAAGAATAACCAGTGGATCCAGCCCTCAAGCTCTTCATAGGCGGAGAAGCTGAGGCCTAGAGAAGAGAAACCCTGTGTCTTTACTTGGATTCCCCCGTAGATGGTTGTAGTGCTAGGAAGCAGAAGTGAAGAGAAAAAGACTGGAAGAGAAGCTCGAATAGAGTGTGTTAGGGAAGTCACAGCCAGGGCAGCAAGGGCTTTACCCACCAGGACCTCTGAGAAGGTACACGCCTCCCAGCTCTGTCCAGCTGCAGAAGGGGGNAGAGTGTGTTAGGGAAGTCACAGCCAGGGCAGCAAGGGCTTTACCCACCAGGACCTCTGAGAAGGTACAGACACCTCCCAGCTCTGTCCAGCTGCAGAAGGGGGGAATCAAAGCCCCCCAAGCAGACAGAATCCCAAGGAACTGTCCCAGTAGCAGAAACCACAGATGCTCCCGTGGAGGTGACATGGGACACCAAAGGTGTCTGCAGCATTGCCCACCCAGCCAGCAGCATACCCGGGGTGAGACTTCAGACCCCCCACCCAGTCCCCGATCCCAGCCTGGTGCTCACCCACTGCCCACAGANTAAAAAAAAAAAAAAAAAAAAAAAAGAAGGGGGGAATCAAAGCCCCCCAAGCAGACAGAATCCCAAGGAACTGTCCCAGTAGCAGAAACCACAGATGCTCCCGTGGAGGTGACATGGGACACCAAAGGTGTCTGCGGCATTGCCCACCCAGCCAGCAGCATACCCGGGGTGAGACCTCAGACCCCCCACCCGGTCCCCGATCCCAGCCTGGTGCTCACCCACTGCCCACAGAGCTGCAGCGGGTGTTCCCACTGTGGGACTCATCCTTGTCTCCCTGGTGCGCAGCGGCAGCCAGTCCCAGCAGCCTCCCCATCAGCCTGCCTCATGACCCGCCCTCCTGCAAGATGGCAGTGGGCTCCTCGCCCATTTACGGGGAACCCAGCTTTGCTCCCCTCTGCCCTGCATACCTTGTTCTTCCCTGAAGTTCTCCCCCACAAGACCCAAGCAGTCAATCCACGGAAGATACACATGGTCTTTCTAGCACGGCAGCTGAAGCACTGAACGGTCAGCATCGGCCCTCAGGCCTGGTACCACTCGCTCTCCATGAGAGAACAGGGTCTGACACCTGCTGCACNNCGCACCCCCCCCCCCCCCCCCCCGCCGAGGACTCAGCAGAAGCCCAGCCCAGGCCTCAGCAGAAGCCCGGCCCCCGTCACCTGGGGGGGCCAGCAAGCACGTGCAGGCCTAAGCTGACTGTGTGATACTTTTCCTTCTGGGGGCCTTTTCTGTTTTTGTTTTAAAAATAATTAATAGGGTTTTTTTGTTTGTTTGTTTTTGGGCGGGTTGAGTAGTTTGAGAGTTACAGAATAACTGAGCCTTTCTATTGGGTCCTGGCTCCTGGGGCAGGGGCCGGGGCATGCAGTTTCCGAAGCAGCCCCTCCCATGTTGTACCTCCCCGCCGGGTGCCAGCCCGGGCTGCCAGAGAGGCCCGGCCCGGCGCAATGGAGCCCATCTCCACACAACCCTGTCTCCCCACAGTTCCAGAGAGGCGGATAACACCGTCCCCCTGCCCATTGGCGGCCTCAGCTACGTCCAGGGCCTCACAAAACATAGTCTTATCCACAAGACCGTGGGGCAATGCCTGGAAGGCACAGCACAGAGGGTCCCCGACAGAGAGGCCTTGGTCGTCCCCCAGGAAAACATCCGGTTGACATTTGCCCAGCTCAAGGAGGAGGTGCGTCCTGATCTTGAACCCTCGAAGTGGGCAGGGGCTAGCCCCCAGGCCGCGCTGGCTGGCTGGGTGGAGCTGCAGGGCCGAAGCTGGCTGGGGGGCAGGGGGCTGGGGCTGCCTGAGGACCCCAGGGGATGGCAGGAGCAGGGGACAGGGCTGAGGCAGAAGGGGCCACCTGCACCTGATGTCATCTGCACCGCTCCCTCCGGGGATGCGTGCTAGCTATACGTAGCCCCAGGCCCACTGAGGCCGGGGAATCTGCCTGCCCCTCATTCCCAGAGGGTTCTGATGGGAACCCCTGGGCCAAGGGCTGAGGTGGGAGTCACGGGCCCCTTCCTGCTCGCCCGCAGCTCACCCCTCGTGCCCTGTGTGTTTACACCAGGTGGACAAAGCTGCTTCTGGGCTCCTGAGTATCGGTCTCGGCAAGGGCGACCGGCTGGGCATGTGGGGCCCCAACTCCTACGCGTGGGTGCTCATGCAGCTCGCCACCGCTCAGGCGGGCATCATTCTGGTGAGCAGGGGCTCGGGTGACACAGCCGGGTGTGTCGGGGGTGCCTCATTCCGGGGGAGACCCCAGCTCCTTGGCCCCCAAACCACCGGAGGGTAGTGCTTTCTTCTGAAGCCCACCCAGGAGGCCTGGAAGTGTAGGGCACTACCTCTGACTACATAGTGTTTCTGGGCTTCCTGAGAATGGAGGGGCAGCGAGAGGGACTGGGTCGAGCCAAGACACTGACTGACATCCCCTCGCTGTCTCCACTAGGTGTCCGTGAACCCCGCCTATCAGGCTATGGAGCTGGAGTATGCCCTCAAGAAGGTAGGACCTGCTCCTAGGGGAGGGGCCCGGCCGGCACCGCCAGAGGGTTGATGGGGGGGGAGTGGGGGGGCATGTGCAGGTGGGGGACACCCAGAGTCTGTCTTTCCTTGGGTCTGTGTGCGTGGGAGGAGAGGGTGGTTGGTCAGGCCCGAGGCTGGTGCGGGTGCTGAAATGGCACGTGTGCCTGGAGCTCCCTGCTGACCGTGCCGGGGGGCGGTCTCCACCTCCACAGGTGGGCTGCAAGGCCCTGGTTTTCCCCAAGCAATTTAAGAGCCAGCAGTACTACAACATTTTGAAGCAGATCTGTCCAGAGCTGGAGAAGGCCCAGCCAGGGGCCTTGAAGAGTCAGAGGTGAGGGTGTCCCACCTTGGGAAGGGTGCATGGTGTAGCCCCCTGGCCCCCGCACCCCCAGGGATGAGGCTTATGTCTCCCTAGGCTCTGACTCTCGCTGCCCTCCCTACCCCCAGGCTCCCAGACCTGACCACGCTTATCTCAGTGGACCACCCGCTGCCGGGGACCCTGCTCCTGGATGAGGTGGTGGCCACCGGAAGCAAAAAGCAGCATCTGGCCCAGCTCCGGTACACCCAGCAGTTCCTGTCCTGCCATGACCCCGTCAACATCCAGTTCACCTCGGTAGGGTGGAGGTCTCCAGGCCCCAAGCCCAGGCTGGCATGCTACCCCTGTCCACCCCTGTGACTCTTGTCCGAGACTGAGGAGATGACCAAGGAGGTCCGGAGTGTAGACACTCTCCTCCTGGGGCCGGCCCTAGCTGTCCTTTCTGCCCTGGTAAACACTGGCCCCTGGGGTCCTTGTCACATGCCTCCCTCCCCTGGTCTCCTCATCCTCGGCATAGTGGCAGCCGCCCTGGGCCGCCACAGGCCAGAGCTGATAGGTCTGCCTCCTCATTTAGCAGATGAGGAAACTGAGGCCCAGAGTGGGAATCTGTGGGTGGGCCACAGAGTCCTCTGAGCCATTTGACGGGTGGCATAAGGACAGACACCTTATCTTCCACATCTCTGGACCCTAGCACCCGGCACCGTGCGGGCACCTGCTAAAGCTTTGTGAGCACGTATTCAAGGAACGAGTGGATCCGGGGCAACGGTCCCCATCTCCTGACGCCCTGTTCCGAGGCTCTCCCACACAGGGCCCAGAGCGGGGAAGGAGATGGGAAGCAGGAGGCCAAGCATCACCTGTTTGTCTTATCAGGGGACCACAGGCAACCCCAAGGGGGCCACCCTCTCCCACTACAACATTGTCAACAACTCCAACCTGATAGGGGATCGGCTGAGGTTGCGCCTGAAGGTGAGGGGGCTAGCCGAGCCCCTGCAGCCTGGGGGGGGGGCTCCCCCTGCTGGTTGGACAAACTGGCTCCTAGGGCTTCGGGCTCCAGGATAGAACTGGCTCCCCGCCTCCATCTCCAGATGCCGGAGGAGTTGCGGATGGTCCTGCCCAGCCCCTTGTACCACTGCCTGGGCTCTGTAGCGGGCACGATGGTGTGCTTGATATATGGTGCCACCCTCATTCTGGCTTCTCCGACCTTTGATGGCAAGAAGGCTCTGGAGGCCATCAGCAAAGAGAGGTGGGCATCCATGGGCAGCCCCCCAGCAGCTGATGAGACCCTCCTATTCCTCAGTCCTGCGCCCTGATTCCTTTCCAAGATGTCTCCTCCCTTCAGCCCAGAGAAATGGAGACCAGGGGCAGTGGGGGACTCCCAGGGGAGGACCAGTTCCTGCCTCCAAAGAGCTTCTCCTTCCTGTTCCCCACATATGCAGCCTTGGCCCTTACGGCAGGTTCAGGGTGGGATGGGTGAGAGGAGGGAGTTCCCTTCCCCTTCCAAGTCTGATTTTGAGACTCCCCCCACCTTACACAGAGGCTCCTTCGTGTATGGCACCCCCACAATGTTCGTGGACATTCTGAACCAGCCAGACTTCTCCAGTTATGACATCTCGGCCATGCGTGGAGGTGGGGTAGGGCCAAGGGTGGCCAGGCTAGGATGGGCCTGGTGAGCTAGATATGTGCCCAGTCTTTTATTTAGGGGACAACAAGACCACTGTAGAAAAGTGGGTGGGAGGGAGGCAAATCCTCAGTGTCTCTGGACATCAGCCCGAGGCCAGCTGCCAGGGGTAGGAGTAAGTCCAGGGTCAAGGGTGAGAGGGGAATGTTCTTCTCTAGAAGGAGCTGTAGGTGAAGGGGGTCCACCGGGCCTGGAGAAGCGGGGAGCTGTGTCAGTCCTCTCTCTGATTCAGGTGTGATTGCTGGGTCCCCTGCACCCCCAGAGCTGATCCGAGCCATCATTGACAAACTGAACATGAAGGAGCTGGTGGTGAGTGGAAGGAGGCTGGGCTGGGGCTGTGGGCAGGGGGCAGGCCAGGCTGGGGTGAGAACAGACTGGTGGGTGTGGGGATGAGCTCAGGCCAAATCTCCAAGGAAGACTGTCTCAGCTGGCCCACATTCCAGAAAGCAGATGTGAGAAAGTCTGACCTCATGGCAGCTGGCAAATCACAGAAATAGGTGATGGGGGTGGGGGAGGTGG
>NC_048230.1:20704927-20725106 GCF_002007445.2 Ailuropoda melanoleuca | reverse complement strand
AGGGAGCGCCTGGGTGGCTCCCTCGGTTAAGCATCTGCCTTCAGCTCAGGTCATGATCCTAGAGTTCCGCATTGGGCTCCCCGCTCAGTAGGGAGCCTGCTTCTCCCTCAGCCCTTCCCCCCACTCATGCATGCTCCATTGCTCCCTCTCTTGCAAAAATAAATAAATAAAATCTTAAAAAAAAAAAAAGAAATAGGTGACAGGGGAGTAAATATTACACATACATAAATTTATATTTATGAAAATCTGGGAAAGAAGTGCAGCCTGGGAGGGTATGAGGCAAAGCACCGGTGTCCTGCTAGAGTGTCCTGGCAGGTGGGGGGGGGTGGCTGGCGGAGTTGGGGTATGGGCTCAAGACTTTTTCTGGAAGCAAGGGGTGGGGCAAGGATCTGATGTTTGTTTCCAAATGGCAAGCTCCAGGGAGCAGAGGGAGGGAGGATTCTGGAAGGGTAGCCATCCTGATGGCCACCCCGTTCTGGTTCTGAAGGACTTGGGGTCTTGACAACAGCTTCTCTGAGAGGAGCCGTGGCGGCGGGGCCAGGCATGATGGAGCTCTCACTGTCAGGTGGAGCTCGGTTCGTGCTGGAGCGCCCGAGTCCCCCTGCCAGGACGTGTCTAGATGTGGACAGCTCTGTGAGCCAGCAGAGGCTGTGGGGAGAAGGTGGGGGTCAGAGGTGGGAAGGTCAGTAGTTTCTCCAGCTGAAGGCAGAGGCTGGTCACCAGGACCGGCTGGGTCAGGACCTGTGGTGAGGCAAAGTTTGGTGTCAGGAGTCCAACAACCCAGACGAGGCTTGCAGAGAATGGTGGGAGTCCCGGGCAACGTCATGTGCCCCTTTAGAGGGGAGCCCCGGTCCTCACCTCCTCTCCCCACACAAATGGAGGGTCTGCATGCCCCTCTGTGGGGACACCCTCCTCACTAGCTAGAATCCCCGAGAAGGGAATGGGGGCCCTACCCACCTGTCCCCCACCTGTTTAATGGCGGCCGGCTTTCTTGGATCTCTTAGTGGGGAACTTGCAGCCGCGGAAGGCGTCCGTGTCACGGATATGCTGGCCTTTGAACTTGGCGGGCGAGGCACAAGTGGCATCAGGGCGGGAAGTCTTGGCTTCCAGCCACCTAGAGAGACAGAGAATCGCTGGGCTTGGGGAGAGATGTGGGAGTGCAGGGATGGGGGGGACAGTGAGCCAGGGGACCAGGATGGACTTGTCTGTAGGATGGCCTGGAACCGTCATCTTCATGTTACAAACTCCTAGGCTCCCATACCGGCTAGGGAGAAGTTCTAGGACTTTTGGCCCAGATGTCTCCATCCCGGGCCAGTGTGTCTCCAGGCCATCCCGTGAGAGCGGGTTCTGGGGGGCCACGGTGGGGGAGGGGGTTCTCACCTCCGAAGTCCCCGGAGCTGGCAGGTACATTTCCAGGGGTTGTTGGTGAGGGTGAGGGTCTCTAGGCTGTCAAACGGGAAGTTGGAAGGCAGCTGGCTCAGGCGGTTGTTCTCCAGATGCACATGTTTCAGTGTGGTCACACCCAGGAAGGCGCCGTCCGAGAGCTGGGGGGTAAGGTGGACAGGGGTGAGCACCCCAGCCCCCAGGGTCCAGCCTCTCCCAGCGCTGTGGTCCCAGAGAGCAGGGTCCTTCCCTGGACATAAGCAGTGGCTCCTCAAGTGACTAGGTTGGCTCAGATCATCTGATCCGTACAACCACCTATTGAGATCGGTGCTGGCATTTCCAAAATGCAGACGGGGCAGGGGGGCATCAAGTCTCTTGGCCAGGGGTCACACTAGCGAGTAAACAGTAGCGGCAGGACCACACCCAGCTCCTCTTCCCCTGGCACCACGCTTCCTGCACAAACACTGGGACCGGGGAGGCAGCCAGAGTTTGGCTCCAGCAGCCCGAGTTGGCACCCGGTGAAGCTGGTCAGTGTTTGGTGGGATGGGCAATGGGCCCAGGCTCCCCACAGCCCCAGGGTCCTGGGACTTCCCCCAGCTCTGTCCTCACTGCTCCCTCCCTCCCTGCTTGCCAGAGGCTATTTGTGGAGCCTCCTTGGCGGAGCCTTCGGCCAGGCTGGATGGCTCCAGAGGAAACATTCTATTGGTGCCCACATCTTGGCCCAGGCATCACAGTCCTGCCTGGCCTCCCTCTGGCCCAGATCCGTCCCTGCTGCCTTGCCCTACTCCCCACTAAAAGGCCACTCTGGCACTGGTGGGCCACAGGGAACTCTGACTTTATCTCTGGAGGGGCTGAGGCTGAAGACGGGCGGGCTCCATTCCCCCAAAAGTTGGCTGCCATCCAGGTACAGTTCTGCCCTCATCCCTGTGGCTGTGGCGCAGGGAGGGGTGTGGAGTTCCCTGGAACCGGACTGTTCTGATGACGCTCTTCTGCGCCTTGCCCTGGTCCCCGCCCAAACCTCCTGGCCAAGCCCCCGTACCAGAGTGATTTTGCAGTCCCGAGGAGGGATTCCGTCCCAACCCCAGGCAGCCCCACCTGGGTCTCATAGGGCAGAATGGACTGAGCGAGGCTGCAGCCAGGAGGTGGGTCCGGTGACCGAGGTGGGCAAAGGGCAGTCGGTGGTCTGGGGGAGAGTGAGGCACAGCTAGTCTTCCCTGTGGGGAGACACCTGGAGTCTTGTACCAAAGGCTGACAGTGCTATGTGGCTCTCGCCTTTGCACCTTCACAGAGCCCCTGGGTGCCATCCCTGCGACCTGCGGAAGCCGCGGGTTTCTGGGCCCCACTCCGTTGAAATGGACCTGGGAATGCAGCCGGGTGTGGATGCATGTGAGCCGGGGGGAGAGGGAGGACATTTGCCAGGGCCTCTGGGGGACATGGAGGAGGTCTTCTTCCTTGGCTGTTTGCTTTCCCCTCCCCCCGCAGCCCCCACCCCACCTCAGCACACATGGACACCCCCCACCAAGAACAGGGTCTCTTTGTGGGCCTAATTCGCCCAGGTCCTCTGGAAAGCTTCTCAATAAACAAACCTTCCTTTATGGGGTGGTAGGTTTACTGGAGACAGGAAAAACACAGCAGAGGAGGGATGGAAGGCCCAACAGGAAGAAGGGGCTCCTGCCCACAGCAGGGGGTTCAGGAGCATGGGACATGCCTCGAGAGGCCATCGCTGGGGCCAGGGCAGCCCCGGCTCCATCTGTAAGTAGGAATCCTCGGAGGGCAGTGGCTGAGACTAGGCACAGGGACAGCAGGGCAGGATGTAGGGTGGGGAATGCAGCAAGGTGAGGGACAGAGGTGGCAGAGCGCCTCACCCTGGAGACAGCCAGAGAGACAGAAGCAGGTTTAGGGGAGAAGGGACGGTGCCCAGCCGTGGCCCCGGGTCCGAGGGGCCTCCAGGCAGAAGAGGAGCCCGTGCCGAGCTCAGCCGCCAGCAGCTTACCTTCTCCAGGTTGGTGTTGTCCAGCCAGAGGGTCTCCAGGTACCTGCCGAAAGACTGGAAGGCATTGTCAGGAATGCTCTTCAGGGGGTTGTGGGACAGCTTCAGCTCCTCCACCACCCGCAGCTTGCTGAGAGCAGCTGCAGGGTAGCTGGACAGCTGGTTCTTGTCCAGGTGGAACTTGGCGAGGTTCTCCACGTCGTCCAGCGCGCCGGGCTGCAGCGAAGTGAGCGCGTTTTCGGACAGGTAGAGCCAGCGCAGGTCCTTGGCGCCCTGGAAGGCTCCGGCACGCAGCTCGCGGATCTTGTTGTTGTTGAGCTGCAGGATGAAGAGGTTGACGAGCGGGGAGAGCAGCCCCCGGGGCAGCTCGGTCACCTTGTTGTGGTCCAGGTAGAGGTAGGTGAGCTCGGTCAGGTCGTCGAAGGCGCCGGCGTGCAGCACCCGGATGTCGTTGTGGGACAGGTACAGGTAGATGAGCTGCTTGAGGCCCCGGAAGGCGCCGGCGGCCACCTCCCGGATCTGACAGTGCTGCAGGTGCAGCGACACGAGGTTCGGCATGGCCCGGAACGAGTTGGCGGCCAGCACCGGGAAGTTGTTGCGCTGCAGGTTGAGCAGCTTGGTCTTTTCTGACACCTTGGGGATCTTCTGCAGCCCCACCTTGTCGCAGATGACGTGCTGCAGGTCGCCGTGGCAGTGGCAGTTCTGGGGGCAGGCGGCCAGGGCCGGCAAGAGGCCGGCCAGGAGGCCGAGGCTTAGCCAGAGCAGCGGACGGGCCATGGCCGGGACACCTGGGGCCGGGGCCTGGGGGGCAGCGGCGGCGGGGCGCGGGCAGCGGCAAGTCCTCGGCACGCCGGGCTCCCGCCTTCTTTATACGGTGGCCCTGACCGCAGCCCGCAGCTGGAGCCAGCTCCTACGTGGAGCATCCAGGCCACCAGGCTTAACTCCCTCCCGCCCAGAGATGCGCCCCCGCCCTCGACGGAGAGGGGCGGGGCCCTGCCCCCAACTGGCGACCTTGCGGGTCCGGGGCCGTGACCCGCCCCCCCCCCCGGCCCCCTTTCTCCCGGCGCTCAGATCCTGCTTCCCTCCCGAGCCCCCCACCTACTTTCCCCATCCCTTGGGGGCTGGGGGTTCAGGCGCGTCCAGAGCCCCGAGTTTACGCCGGAGAGGGAGGCGTTCCCGAACTTACTTGTTTGCTCAAGTTCGCGCCCCCATGCCTCCCCCCGCCCCATGCACACTCGGCGCGGCGCCCTGGCCCCGGGGAGGGAGGAAGCGGGGCCGGACAGCCGGACGCGAGTCTCGCCGCGGTCGGCCGGCCGGCGGCGCTTTAAGGGCACTGTTGTGCGGCGCCGGCCGAGCGTGAGGGCCGCGCTGGCGGCGGGCTCCCCCTTCCGGCCGCACAGCCCGCCAGCCCGAAGGACATGGGCACTCCTCCCCCGCCGCAGGGGCCGCTCTCGGGCCCCTCTCTCCCAGCCCCGGGCTAGAGTTTCTGTCCCCTGCACTCCTATCCCGTTTTTCCACGGTTGAAGGCTAACCAGAAATGTGGGAACAGGGGCGGGGAATGGGGGGCCACCCGCAGAACTCGCAGACACACCTGAAGACCACAGGCACCCAGTGGGGACAACTGAAGGAGCACAGTCGCACCATCTCCCTAAAATATCTCCATCTCCTCGTCCCCACCCCCAGTGGTCAGGACCGGCCCCTGAGGGGTGTCTCAGGGTGGCGGCCAGAGTGGCGCCAAGGTGTACTTGGCAGAGGCCACACCTGGGCAGTGGCCCCAGGACTATGGGGCCTGGCCCGGGGGGGGGGGCGGGTGGCGCTCAGGTCCTGGCTACCAGGGACCAGCCCTGGACAGCTCAGGTCCTGTGGGCAGCCCTGCCCCGGCTGACCAGGTCTCTGTGTGTCCACTTGCCAGCCACGGGTGTCGGGATTCCTGAGGAAAGGGGAGGGGAGGCAGGCAGGGTCTGAGCTCTGGGTTGCCCAGCAGGGGTTGTTGTCTGTGTTTGAGAGGGGGAGGGCTGGGGTCAGACCTAGCAGCGTGCCAGCAAACACAGAGGAAACTGGGAGTAGGGGGGTGGGGGATGGACAAAGGTCTGTTGTCTTTGCTGATCTGGCGCCTAGAATACAAGGTAGCTAGCCCCTCTACTATCCTAAGCAATTTTCACCCATTGCCTCTAGAGGGGGGTCATAGTTGGCTCAGAATGTTCCCTGGTGGTATTTAGGCTCCTCCAAGGCTGGCTTCTGGTTTTCTGTTGCTAGGGATGTTCCAACCACTGGAAGTGTTGGGTGGTAAGGGTGCCACGGGCTTTTAAACCCTTGCTTTGGCTACATTTTAATTTTGATGCAAGTAAATTTACAGTAAACTCTGCAAAGCTTGGGGATCACCCACCCCAAGACCAAGCATTGACCCCAGGTTTTGGGTGAGTGGGTAGTATCCGTGCAGTTCCCAGCTGGGCCCAGACGGGCTGGCTTTCTCATCAAGTTTATGAGACCTTCAGTTTGGAAGGGTGGGGTAGGGGACGTTGTGGTCTGAAATCAGGAAGGGGTGCTAAGACAGCCTGCGGCTGAGGGAGAGAAGGCTGGGGCATCTCTCAGGGAACCACACAGGCTCAGGCATGAGGCAGCTCCAGGAAGCAGGGAAACAGTGCTGGCTAGGGAAGAATGGCTTCCCTGCTGTCAATTTTAATTCAGACCTGGGGCCCCTGCTAGTTGAGCTAGTCTGCTCAGCACCCCAGTGCCTGTGCCTCTGGACCCCTGACCTCTGCCCATATGCCTCTTTTCCCAGCACTCAGCTACCTCCCACTTTCTCCTGGGTTCCTTCCCATTTCCCCAGGGTAGCTCGCCCTTCCCTCTGCAGTCCCAGGGCTCCCTCCAAACACCCTTCCCCAATCCTCTAGGTGGCTTACGGAACCACTGAGAACAGTCCCGTGACCTTCATGAACTTCGCCGAGGACACCGTGGAGCAGAAGGCAGAAAGCGTGGGCAGAATTATGCCTCACACGGAGGTGAGCCCCAGCCCCACCCTTCGGACCCCACCTCCTATCACTCAACTCGGGTGCATTCCCTGGAGATGTCTATTGCTTTCAATTAGAGAGCCATACGCTCACTTGAGGCAGCAAGGTCCTCCTCGGGCCTGGCCTGGGGCTTTGTCTGTGGGCTGAGGCCTGAGAGGGAAGCGCTGGGGCATTGGCCGTGAGCGGCCGCCCGCTGAACTCCGCAGCCTCCCTTCCTGTCTGAGGTGTGTTTTTGCCAAGCCCCGCTGTCTGTCCCAGGGCAGCCAGGACAGCCTCAAAGAGGAGCCAGAGCACAGAGATTTTTTCCTACACAGCTCTTTCTCTCCCATACGCCTCCCCCCACCCCGCCCCGCCTTCCGCAGAGCTCCTCTGTTTGCTTGGCATAAACACTCCATTTCCCAAGCCGCCTGTCCCTCGGAGGGCCCCTTGCTCCTGGAAGGCTGACCCAGAGCATGTCTCCCTCTGAAGTTCCCCGCCGTAGCTCCCTGCCTGCCCCAACGCTGGTGCTTGACACCAGCCTGCACCTGGTTCCCCTGTCTTCTTGTGCCTTGGCCCCTCTGTGGTCGCTGCCCACGCAGCCCTTCCCCGGAGGCTCACCCATCCCGGTGCAGACCTCTCCTGCCCCGCTCCGTGGAGTGAATGTGCAGTGACATGAGCCCCTTCCCAGGTGTCTGACCGTGTCACTGCCACTCGCTGGGATGCCCACCTGCAAGGTAGACAGGGGCGAGCGGAGTTCTCCCCATTGCACAGAGGCACACACCGAGGCACACTGACTAGGCTTTTCTTGCACGTTGGCTGTGGCTCCTTTCTCTGCTAGGGCTCTCAGACTCTGCCTCTCTGCCTCCTCCTGTTCACATGGCCCTGCCACACCACCTCTTTGGCTTCTTTATTTGCTGCTTAATGGGAAATAAGAGGAGACTCCCTTCTTTTCTGCGCAGTTTGTAATCCTTCAGCTGGCCTGGCCCTCCGCAGGCCTCGTCCTCGGCGGCAGCTGCTGCCCCCTCCGCTTCCCCCGCGCCTCCTTGCCCGGGCCATTCTTCCAGCCCAGCTCAGGTGTCTGGCTGGTGGTGGATCCACTCCAGTCTTTGTCTCCCTTCCCTGCATTGGGATGGGCAGAGCCAGGGGGTGGGAAGGCAAAGCCGTCCCCGAGGGCTCCCCCCATCCTGAGGTGAGGGGGCAGGAGGCCCCAGCTTGAGGCTGCCCGGTCCCAGGCCCAGATCGTGAACGTGAAGACGGGGACGCTGGCCGAGCTGAACACGCCCGGGCATCTGTGCATCCGAGGGTACTGCGTCATGCTGGGCTACTGGGGTGAGCCCCAGAAGACAGAGGAGACGATTGGACAGGACAAGTGGTACCGGACAGGGTGAGGAGGCAGCTGGGGGCCGCGGAGAGGCTGGGGCTGGGGGGGAGAGGGGGTTGGTGATCAGAGGCTGAGCCGGAAACGTTAAACTAAAACAGGGAGAACGTGTTTGTCAAGATGGCCCCTTCACACCTTCGAGACTTAATTTCCAACATGGGTGAAATGGGGACGACCATGCCCTCTGCACAGGGCCCCTGAAGGCTCAAACGCAGTATGGACGAGAGCGCCTAGGACAGGGCTCTAAGCTGGTGTCTGCAAAATGTGAGCCAAGACTCGCTCATCTGTCCACTGAACGAGTTCTTACCACGCACCTCCCAGTGCTGGGGCTGTTCTGGACCCTGGCGGCCCGAGGGGAGGCAAGATGAGGAGGGTCCTGCTCTTGCTTTCCACATGTCCAAACACCACGAAGACGGTGAAAAAGGGCCAGAGGAAGGAAAGTGGCAGTGGTGGAAAGGGCCGCTTCTCTTAGATTTGGGGGGGGGGGTCAGAGAAAGCCTCTATAAGGTGGACATGTTTGAGCTGAGACCTGAATGATTAAAAAAAAAAAAAAGCCTGCCATGAAAAGCATATATACAGAATGTCTTGTCCATGCCACGTTCCTCCAGACTCTAGAGCAGTGCAAGACACACAGTAGGTGCTCAATAAATGTTCGATGAATAAGGGAGCGAGCCAGTCAGAGAAAGCAGAGGTGAGAGGCCATTCCTGGGCTTTCCTCGCAGAGACATCGCCGTGATGGACAATCAGGGCTTCTGCAAGATCGTGGGCCGCTCCAAGGATATGATCATCCGGGGCGGCGAGAACATCTACCCCGCGGAGCTCGAGGACTTCTTTCACACACACCCGCAGGTGCAGGAAGTGCAGGTGAGGCACCCAGCCCAGGTGAGCCCCCAGGAGCAGGAACCGGGGATGGGCATGGCAACATCTAATATCTGGCTCTGGCTCGGGAAGGTGGTCGGAGTGAAGGATAACCGGATGGGGGAAGAGATCTGTGCCTGCATTCGCCTGAAGAAGGGGGAGAAGACTACGGAGGAGGAGATCAAGGCTTTCTGCAAAGGGAAGGTGGGAGCCTCAACCCGTCCCAAGCTGATGTTGCTTTGTTCTTCAACCCTCTCTCCCTGCCAGCCAGCCAGCCCATGGTCCCACTGTCCCAGTCTTCACCTGCTCCCCATCTCCCTAAACCTGTGACCTCGCCCAGCCTCACGCTTTATCTCCCTCTGGTCTGCAGATCTCCCACTTCAAGATTCCCCGATATGTCGTGTTTGTCACAAACTACCCCCTCACCGTCTCAGGAAAGGTGTGTAAAGGGACCAGAGAAGGACAGGGTGGCCTGGGCTCCTAGGTTCCCAGAAGGCTTAGGTGGCCCCACCTATGCCTCCCTCAGCGGTGGGCAGAAGAGCCGTCCAGAGGCTGGCAGTAGGGTGACTAAGTAGCTCATCCTTGTTTGTCCCCAGATTGCCTGGCTTTACCCTAAGAAACTCCTCAGTCTCAGGCAGACCAAGCCAGTTGGTCACCATTGCTGGCAGAGGCCCGAGCCTGGCTCTCACTGTTCTTTTTCCTCTAGATCCAGAAATTCAAACTTCGAGAGCAGATGGAACAACATCTAAACCTGTGAATAGGGGATTGGGGGGGGGTCCTCCCAGGCCCTCCCCACCCTTCCCCCACATTCCCGTCTGTCTTTGTGATTTGGCATAAAGAGCTTCTCTGTTTTCTTTGGTCTCTTGCTGGCGTGCTCTCTTGGCAGCTGCTACGGGATGGAGAAGGGAGGAGGCACTTTCAGACCTCCCATTCCTTGTCACGATGGTGCTAAGCACTTTGGCCTTTGGCGTGCATTATCTACTTAATTTAATCCTCATTCTATCCCTTTGAGATACCAACCCAGTTTTTTTTTTTTAAAGGTATACTCATTGGTTTTTCACATTGTTGTCAGATTAGTCAAACAAGACGTATTCCTTTTAAAACAATAAAAGCTGGGGCGCCTGGGTGGCTCAGTCAGTTAAGCATCTGCCTTCGGCTCAGGTCATAATCTGGGGCTCAGGTCATGATCTGGGATCCTGGGATTGAGCCCGCATTGGGCTCCCTGCTCAGCAGGGAGTCTGCTCTCCCTCTCTTTCTGCCCCTCCCCCCAATTTTTGCTCTGTCTCTTTCAAATAAATAAATAAAATCTTTTAAAAAAAATAAATGCTTTATTAAGATAAAATTGCACATGCCATCCAATTCACCCATTTAAAGTATCCTATTCAATGGTTTTTAGTATATTCATAGATATGTGCAGTCATCCCCTAAGTCAATTTTTTTCATTGGAGTATAGTTGACACACAATGTTACATTTGTTTCTAGAAGTCCATTTTAAACATCTTCATCATCTTAAAAAGAAACTCCATACCCTTTAGCTATCATCCCACATCCTGTTATTCCCCTACCCCAAAACCAACCCAATTTTTTTTTTTAATAGATGAACCTGGGGCTTCCTTGATGGGCTGGGCCAGATCGAGCATGCTGGAGCTTTGACCCAAGAAATAAAAACAGCTGGGTTCCATACGGCACATCAGTTTCCGGTTCACAGAGGCCAAAACTTTCCGGCTGCTTTCAGTACTTACCTCCCAGTGTGTCTGCCCCCTCCACCAGCAGCCTCCTCTTTTCAGAAAGCCAACAGAAGCTTAAGATGCTCCCAGTGCCTGGCACTATGCTAGGTGCTTTCATATGCATTTTCTCTTGAAATTTTCCCAACAACCCTACTAAGGAGGCACTAGCTCTATGTCACAAATGGTGAAACTGGAAACTCAGAGAGGTTCAGATTCTTACCCAAGACCACACAGCTGGAATTAGAACCCAGATGTCTGGCTCCAAAGCCCATGATCTTTCCACTTTATCAAACAGTTCTTCAGGTTCCCGCTTCCCCAGCCTTTAACCTGCACCCCGTCTCTCCTACATACACCATCTTTGACTCTTCCCAGCGGGTGCCCAGATTGGCCTGACCCAGGAGATTAACAGCTTACTCTCCCGGCCAAGCCGGCTGCCCCTGGGAACTTCTGCACCTTCAACATCCAGCCCAAGGTGCCCTCTCCTTCCGCCACTGACTCCACGGCCCTTGTAATAGGTCACACAGCACAGAGCACACTGCCCTGGTATCCAGCAGGTGCTGAATTAGTATCTGTCGCCCGCTGTCCTTGTTGGTTTGCCTTTCTCCTGTCATAAAGCTCCTGGACTAGCGACCTGATTTTATGCATCTAGGTGTCCTCAGTGCCCAGCCCTGAGCCAGGCACATAAAATGTGAAGGAACTGATTGAACGGACTAAGAATTCCTGGATGGGTCAGGGAACTCGCCTTCGGACAGGGTGAAGAAAGCACGGCAGCTCAGCCCACAGCCCCCACCTGGAAAGGACGGACAGGCGGCTGCGGAGAGCGCGTCCGCGCCCAGCAGGTGGCGCCGCAGCAGCGAGGCTCCGGGCCCGTCCGGCCCGGCCGGGGACGCGGCGCGCAGTCACGCAGCCCCTCTTCCTTCCGCCGGGGCGGCCCAGCTGGCCCGGATCCGCGCACTGCCGGGCGCCCCGGGCGCGTGTGTGCCGGATCTCCCGGCGCCCTGGCCGCTCCCCGCCGCAGCGGGCGTCATGGCGCTCCCCGGGACCAGGGCCCGCGGCTGGGCGGCAGCGGCCAAAATGGCCCAGAGGCGCCGCCACGCGGAGGCCGCGAGAGGATCCCCGAGTCGTGCGTCCCAGGGCTCGCGCGCGGCGCTTTACGTGCACGTGAGTGGTGCGGGGGCGGAGCTCGCGGGGCGCGGGGGCGGTGGGTCGGAATCCACGTGGCGGCTGATCGCGCAGGGAAGCCGCCTCTGCCTGTCCGGGCCCGCAGAAGAGGTCTCGGACGGGACGCGGTACCATGGCAAAGAAATCCCCTGGATCGGAGACCTGAAGTCTCTGGTGCTCACCAGTTCAGTGACCTTGACCGAGTAATTTCCCTCTGAGCTTCAATTTTCTCCTAATGAAGTGGGCTTAATATTCCCGGTCCCACCTGCTTTGGGGAGTTTTGTGGCTTGGATGGTGTAGCCGCTGTTGATCACTTGGGCATGGGGATGTGTGCGACGAAACCCTGCAAGGGGCCAGGGCCGCTGGATCGCCCCTCGCCCCGCTTATCCACCCCTGCCCCCCAGTGGCCGTACTGTGAGAAGCGTTGCAGTTACTGCAATTTCAACAAATACATCCCCCGCGGCGTGGAGGAGGCAGCCATGCGGAGCTGTCTGGTGACTGAGGCTCAGACGCTGCTGCGACTCAGCGGGGTGCAGAGGTCGGTACTGGGGTTGTAGGAGGGGTCTTGGAAGTTGTTTGGAGGGAGTAGATAGGACCAGTGCAGGCATCCCCGAGGGCTCCCCCAGGTCTCATCTTCTCCATCCTCTTTCCCAGGGTGGAATCTGTGTTCTTTGGTGGGGGCACCCCCAGTCTGGCCAGTCCCAACACCGTGGCCGCTGTCCTGGAGGCGGTGGACCAGATAAGTCACCTGCCTGCAGACTCCGAGGTCACATTGGAGGCCAACCCCACTTCGGCCTCAGGCTCCAAGCTGGCAGCTTTTGGGGCAGCAGGGGTCAACAGGTTGTCCATCGGCCTCCAGGTAACCCATCTCACCGACCACATCCCAGGGCACCCAGACCTTCAGTGCTGTCTCTCCTCTGGTCACATTCATTAATTGGGCAAACATTTGTTTAGCTCCTCTGGGTGCCAGAGCCCAGTAGGCACTGGCAAGTGTATGGTGACACTTGTAGCTACTTAATTGCTGCGGTGTTAGACCACAGGCTCCATGAGGCAGGGATCATGCGTGCCAATTTTTTTTTTTTAATCACAGTATTCCAGGTACCCACCGTAGTGCATGCCACAGAGTAGACAATCATTTTTGTTCCGTGATTGGAGACACAGGAGGAGGCAGGCAGGTCATCCGATCATTGCAGCATAGTAAAGGCTGCCAATAAAGGGGGTCTCAACAAAAGGCTTTTAGAGTACAGGCATCTCAGTCTGATGAAATCCTGGACACCTTCCTGGAGGAGGTGATCTTTGAATGAGGAGGAGGACTTCCAAGGAGAGAGGGTGTGGGAGGAAAAGACACGGGCTGTGGAAGAGTCTTGCACGTTCTGGGGAGCTATGAGTCATTCTGTCACTGGAAAGCTGGAGGCAAGGCTGCAAGGTAGGGCCCCAAAGCCTTGAGCATCATACTAGGGAGCTTGGGGTTTTGCCTAGTGGTGATAAGGGATTTGTTGAAGGTTTTTAAGTAGGGGAGAAACATTCTTTTGAGATTGACGCCTGGTATTTCCATATCCAGCATCGTCTACTCTTCTAATACGTCTACCACTTACCATAGAGTTTGGGGTGAGAGCTTTGTCCTGATGGGATATACTGAAAAGGACACATCGTTTTTGAGATATTCTGGCCCCAAATGCATATCTTAAATCTAATTGTGAGGAACCATCAGGTAAATCTAAATTAAAAGACTTTTTTGGGGGCGCCTAGCTGGCTTAGTCAGTGGAGTGTGTGACTCTTGGTCCCAGAGTCTACCCCACAGTAGAGATTACTTAAATAAATAATAAATAAATAAATAAATAAATAAATAAATAAATAAACTTTTGAAAAAAGACTTTTTTGTGGTAAGAACAGATAACCTGAGATCAGTCTACCCTCTTAACAAATTTTTTAGCGTACAGTGTGGTATTATTAACTATAAGCCCAGCGTTGCGCAGTAAGTCTCCAGAACTTATTAAGAGCCATTGTAAAAACTGGCCTGTATTCTTCAAAAATGTCATGTCGTGAAAGACAAAGGCTAAGTATCTAGACTCAAAGAGATGAAAGGGACAATGAGAGCTGACTGCAATGTGTGACCCAGTTGGATCCTGGATTCGGGTGGGAAGGGGAAGTTACTACAGTGGACATTATTGGGACAACTTTGACTATGACTCTGTATTAGATAATGGTGTCGTGTCAGTGTTACATTTCCTGAACTCTATAATTGGATTGTGGTTATGTAAGAGATTGTCCTTGTTCTTAGGAAATGCGCCCTTTCATGTTTAGGGGTACAGGGGTACAGTGTTTAAGTTAATTGCATTAAAGCAACCACACTGCCAGTGCTTACTAGCATGTGGTCAGTGGCTAGCATGGTCTAGGAAAATGTTCTGTGTCTGCACTAACCAGTACGGTGGCCACTGACCGCATGTCAGTAAACGCTTGGAATATGATTATTGACATTTAACTAACTTAAAATTAAATAGCTACATGTGGTGAGTGTCTGCTGTATTGGACAGTGCAGATAGAGAACATCTCTGTCAACCCAGAAAATTCTTTTGGTCAGTGCTGGCCTATAACTTACTGTCAGATGATTCAACATTGTAATCACGTATGTGTATATTTAGAGACAAAGCGAATATGGCAAAATGTTATTTGGTGAATCTAAATGAAGGTGTTTATTGTACTCTTCTTTCAATTTTTCTAGAGGTTTAAAGTATGTTTCAAAAAGCAAAATTGAAAAGCACTCTCGGCTGTGGAGTCAGTCCTAAATTCCAAGTCTGACTTTGCCTTTGCATGACCTTGGGCAAGTTACTTGGCATTTTTTTTTTTTTTTTTTTAGTAAAGACTTTATTTATCTGAGAGAACACGTATGATCGGGGGGGTGGGGATCCCAGGATCCTGGGATCAAGGCAAATGCTTAACCGACTGAGTCACCCAGGCGCCCCTATTTAAGATTTCTAAACCTTAGTTTTCTTTTCTATAAAATAGAGCTAATGTTGGAGGATTGTAAGGATACATTACACATCGTTTAAACATGCTGTGCACACAGTGAGCCGGAACCCTTGGTCGTGGCTTGACCGTGGCCTTCCGGCTCCCTGCCGTGTCCTGTGTATCTGTCCTCAGTAAGGTCGGTCTCATGTTCCCATCTGCCTCTGAGCTGGCCTCCGTGCTTATACCTGTCCCTCTCTCCTCAGTCCCTGGATGACACTGAACTCCGGCTGCTGGGGCGGACGCACTCGGCCAGCGATGCTCTCCAGACACTGGCAGAGGCGCGGCGCCTCTTCCCCGGCCGCGTGTCTGTGGACCTGATGCTAGGGCTGCCCGCGCAGCAGGTGGGGCCGTGGCTCGGGCAGCTGCAGACGCTGCTGGGCTGCTGTGACGACCACCTCTCCCTCTACCAGCTGACCCTGGAGCGGGGCACTGCACTCTTCACCCAGGTGCAGCGGGGCACCCTTCCTGCCCCTGACCCTGAGCTCACTGCTGAGATGTACCAGGAGGGACGGGCCGTGCTCCGGGAGGCCGGCTTCCGCCAGTATGAGGTCTCCAACTTCGCCAGGAATGTAAGTCCTGGGGCTGAAGGCTGAAGCTGGGGAGCAGGCAGGAGCGGGGGTTTCTGCCAGCTGCTCTGAGCTAGGACCTTCTAACCAGGTGCCCCTTACCTGAGCAGAAAGGGGCCCTCCTTCATCACACTGAACGGACTATTCCCTCCCTCCCTGCAGGGGGCGCTCAGTACCCACAATTGGACTTACTGGCAGTGCGGTCAGTACCTTGGCATTGGGCCAGGTGAGTCCCCTGTGAACCGAAGAAGGGATGACTCAGGAGCAGAATGTCACGGCTGTGTGGTCTTGGGCCCCTTATTAACCTCTCCAAGCCTCTGTTTCCTTCTGCATGAAGCGCAGCAAGAAATAATACCTACTTTGTAGAGTTGTGGAGGATGGATTTTGAGATGCTGGGTGAAGCGCCTGGCACCACGGTTCTCAGTGGTTAGCGGGCATCAGCATCACCTCACCTGGAGGGCTTCTTAAAATGCAGATCGCTGGGCCCCACGTCTGGAATTTCTTATTGGACGGGCTTAGTTGGCGTAGGGCCCAAGGATTTACATTTCTTTTTTTTTTTTTTTAAAGATTTTATTTATTTATTTGACAGAGAGAGAGCCAGCAAGAGAGGGAACACAAGCAGGGGGAGTAGGAGGGGAAAAGCAGGCTCCCAGCAGAGGAGCCTGATGCGGGGCTCGATCCCCAGAACGCTGGGATCACGCCCTGAGCTGAACCACCCAGGTGCCCCAAGGATTTACATTTCTAGCGTATTAAATGCTGTCTGTCCAGGGACCACATTTTGAGAACCACTGATCCAGCATCTGGTGAGCACGGAGCATTCGCCGCTACTAAAGTGGGGGTGGGCCTTGATGTTGCCAGGGGCCCACGGGCGATTTGTGCTCCAGGGGGCTGGGGGCCACACCCGGGAGGCACGGATCCAGACTCTGGAGCCAGACAACTGGATGAAAGAGGTGATGCTGTTTGGACACGGCACCCGGAGGCGTGTCCCCCTGGGCCAGCTGGAACTGTGAGCATCTGAGGGGGCCTGCACCCCCTGAGCTGTCCCCATGTGTGCACCTTTGCTTCCTGCCTTGCCCTGCCCCCTCCCTCCCCATCCTGTATGTCCTTATATGTGTATTAAGAAGAGGGGAGGCCCAGGTCTCCTCTCCAAGACACCCTGATGGTTTTTCTCTCAGGCTAGAGGAAGTTTTGGCCATGGGGCTACGTACAGATGTGGGGATCACTCACCAGGTAAGGGGACTGGGGGGGCTGTGGCACACCACTTCCTTCTCCTGAGTCTTGCAGAATCACTCTCCCTTCTGTGCACGCACACAGATGCACATCTAGTCCTCTGGGACGAGCAGCTGGAGGTTGGCCTTGGCTCAGCCAAGGCCTGATGGGCAGAAACAGTGGGCAGGGTGGGGCGGTGGTGAGGCCCCTGGACTAGGGCCGCAGCCCCCCCCGCCCCTGCCCCCCCCAGCCCTAGATGTGCATGAGTCAGCTGTGGCGATCCCTGTGCAGACCAGACCCTCCCTTGCCCTTCACCACACCCCCAGACATGTGACCAGGGTACCCTGGCCAGCTAGCTGCCATGGTCTCTGCACCCCTCACCCTTCTGGTTTCCCAGCACTGGCAGCAGTTTGAGCCCCAGCTGAACCTATGGGACGTGTTTGGAGCAAGCCGGGAGGTGAAGGCACTGCTAGCACAGGGCCTGCTGCTGCTGGATCACAGGTGTGTCACGGGGGGCGGGTGCCAGGGGGCCCAGGGAGCCCTGACTACAGGCCCAGGAGTGAGAAGGAGCGACGAGGAGGGGCCAGAGGGTGCTGGGGGCTTCATACTGCTGGAGAGTGAGGATTGAAGTTGGTAAGATGAGGTGGTCACACCCAGGCCTCTTGCTTTGCCAGGGGTCTTCGGTGTTCCTGGGAGGGTCTCGCTGTGCTAGACTCTTTGTTGCTGACCCTCCTGCCTCGACTCCAAGAGGCCTGGCAACAGAGAACCCCCTCGCCTGTGCAAGGAGGATGACCAGACGTTCGTGTGTCCCAGGACCAGGCCAGGTGGGCTTTGGGGGCGGGACTGACACTCTCCACTGGCAGGTGCTGTCTCAGTGCCGGTCGTTGCCCGGCCTTGGCATCCCTGGGGCATGGCTACAGCGAGGTGCGTGGGAGGGTATTTCTGGTTTGGGAACTGGCATCAGGTCCGCCCACCATTGCCAGAGATGGAGTAATGGTTTCTGGAAGTGCCTCTCATTAGTGGGCTCTAAAGCAAATCCTGGCCGGCAAGAGATTCTGAGAACTCTAGCTCTCAGGCTTCTAGCCCCTACGACATAGGGCAGGGACATAGAGGGCCTGACCTGTGCTGGTGGATCCGTGCCTACATCCAGTATAGCGGCCTGAAAGATCAGAGCAGGCCTTACCCTCTCTCTTTGGGCAAGCAGGTTATGTCTGGGGTGCCAGAGCCTCACAGACCCTCCTGCGTCCCCCGCTCCCCTCCCCTCTGCAGCCCTTCCCTCGAGAGAGTGAAGGTGGGGGGAGCTACACAGGGAAAGGGGAGGGGAGGAGAATTCAGGAACACCCAGAGCCTGGTAATTTTCCCCTGGCCTTTTCCCTACAGAAACATTTGCCTGGTTTTATTTAAACAGCCTAACAAACCCAGTGAGCCCGCCTTGACCTTGGTCTTCTCCTTTGTCCGGCCTCCTTCCCTGGAGGGTAGAATCCTGATTTGGGGGCCCGAGGCTTAGTCCGGGGCTGAGATTCCTTCCCCCACTGGACATTCCATTTTGAAAGATTTCAAGCCTATGGAAAAGTTAAAAGCGTAGTTCAGTGTAAAGCACATAGGCTTCGCTGCAGGGTGTCTGTACAGTGTGGAAAGAGCAAGCATTCATAATGTCACCAAGGACATCTTCGACCTGTAAAAAAAGAAAATAGCCATGTTTCCAGACTTTGTGCTCAGCCTGTGGAGTTACTGATTGCTAGATTTTTGGCCGCATTTACTTTACCTTTGAATAGCTAGCTAGCTCGCTATTTCTTTTTCTTTGCTGCACCATTTGAAAGAAAGGTGGAGACATCAAACATTTTAGCTTGTATCTCCTAAGAAAAAGAACATTCTCCTATGTAGCAATGGCACCGCGGCCAACCTGAGAAAATGTACATTCATGCAACAGTGTGCGGTCCTTTTTCAGATTTCCCCAAATGTCTCCAAAACACCATAAAGTTCCATGGCTCGGCGGTGGGGGGGGGGCGGAAGGGAGGGCAGGGACACAGGCTCCCATGACGTCTTATGCTTTGCTTTTGGCTCTTATGTCTGTTTGGTCTTTTTTTTTTTTTTTAAAGCCTCCTTCCTTTTTGTTTATTTTTATGACACTGGATTTTTTAGCATCAAAGCCACGTGTCTTACAGAATGTCCCACATTCTGGGTGTATCTGTTTGCTAATGAATGGGTTTAGGTAAAATACTTTTGGCAAGAGAACGTATAGATGTTGTATAGCTCAAGGTACATAGTGCCAGGTCAGCCCACTCTCAGTAATACTGATTTTGCCCACTTATCTAAGGGGGCGGATGCCCAGTCTGCCCATCATCCAAGTACATTGTTTCCTGGGAAAGGAATAGATCATCAGCAGGTGATACCTTGAGACCACGTGGGGAAGTGCACAGCGTTCATTCCTGACTCTAACATCCTGTCTGCGTTTGTAACTGGCAGTCATCCATAAGAAAAGAGCTTTCCTTTTTTTGTTTTTTTTTTTTTGTTGTTGTTTTGTTTTGTTTTAAAGGGCTGAAACTCAACCTAGAAATTGTATGCAGGGTGTGTGTGTATGTGAGAAAGACAGACAGGGATGAGGGGGAGAGAGAACGAAAGGGGCGTTTTCCTGTGAAGAGGCTCTGTCACTTTCTTTCCTTAGCATATCGAAGGGTCCTGTGATGTCAGAAGTTATTTAGTGCTGGTGCTCCTCTGGGCCTGCTAAGCTCAGCCTCTGGCTGGGTGACTAAGGATGGGGTTCCCTCCACCCACCCCCCCAGAGGTGGGAGCACGTGCATTCCCTGGGTGCCTAGTGGGTGTGAGTATCAGTCCTCCCTTGAACCTGTGGTAACATGGTTAGTGTTACTACCTCTCCTTTATTCATGAAATATTCAGCAAGCACTAATGGTGTGCGGAAAGGAATAAGACCCGTCCCAGCCCTCGAGGAACTCACTGCCATGTTGACAGATGCGTCGAGAGATAAAGTCCAGGGTTATCGGTAAAGATGGGCGGGCAGGCTACGGAAGCCTGCAGTGTATTTGGTCCTGAAGGGCGGGAGCTGGAAAGGACATCTATGTTTTTTGACTCCCTCTTCGGGCCCTGGGGCAGCTGGCAGGGTGAGCTGTGCTACTGGGGGGAAGCCTTTCTTCCCGAGCCTTCCCCTGATCTCGATATTGAAGAAGTGAGCACTGGGCGGGGGCAGGTGCACCATCCGATAACCGAGGCACGCTCGGGTTTCTCCCAGCTGCCAGGGCTCATGCCACCCGAGATGTCTGGGCCCTCCCTGCTGGGGCACCTCAAAAGGCCGGCATAGAGGGCTGGGACAGGAGCCAGAGTCTGGTGGGGGCAGCACGGGTCACCTTCTGGGACTCGACCTCGTCCCACCCTCAGCAGCTGAATCAGAATCTCTGGGACGTGCAGCCCAGGCAGCTAGCTTTTAAATGCTTCCTAAGCAGCTCTAATGAGCAGGCCAGTTTGGGAAGCCCTGACGTCTCCTGCCTTCCATCCTGAGAGGCTGAGGTCAGGAGGAACGAGGGGGACATGGCTGCTTGCCGACATGACACAGTGGAGTGGGGCCCTTCCCTCGGCGTCCCGGGCCTTCCGTGGCTCATCCATCAGAGGGGTTCTCCTCCTCCCTATTGAGGCTTCGGTTGTCATCTTTTCACCCGCCCTGCTGAAAGCACAGGAACATAAGAAGCCACTTTGGGGACGAAGTGATGAGAGGAGCTGGAAAAATGAATACGTCTGAGTGTATGGTTACAACACGAAGGACCAAACCTTCCACGTGCAAGAGTATTACAGTGTTAAGCCTTACGGAGTCCTGTCCCCCACCGAGCAATGTGAAGTAGGCAGGACAGCTATTTTATTTTGTTTTTATTGTATTATTTAAAATTTTTAAATTTTTT
>NC_048230.1:20695048-20702259 GCF_002007445.2 Ailuropoda melanoleuca | reverse complement strand
GTACCTTGGGCTATTTCCTACTTGGTTCCTAATGGGTAAAACAAAATGGGGCTAGTAACTATAGCAGCCCTGTAGGGTTCTATTGCGAACACAGAATACAGACAGTGTGAGATACCACCTCTCTTATGGCTCTTACCCACAAGGAAGGCAGCAAGACCAACAGGACTCGAGAGCTTTGGAGAGAAATCTCACTCACTTTGCAATTTTGTTTGGGCCTGACTCAGTCCCAAAGTAGAAATGTTGGAGAATTCTGTTTTCTAATATCACATGCAGTGGGAGAGGGGGCAGAAGAATGTGGAACTGACCTAGTGAAGTTGGTGGATGATTCTACAACTTGAAGATAATTAGGAAAAGACAAGACAAGACAAGATCAAGAGTCTGCTCAAAGGAACCAGAAAAAAACTAAGTGCTTTGGTGGAATTGAAGCACTGCCACTGAGATATGTGTACATTTCTATTTTGGAGGACTAATGGTCAGAGCTTTAGATTAGGACCTCAGGATGCGATAAACTCAGTAAACAGTTGCATAGGACATCAGTCTCCTGAGAACCTTGGCTCCAGGCTTCCAGGTGACCTCTGTAGTAGTGTTCCCTAGTGTCTTTGGTACAGAACCCAATGCCTGCTTCCTATGACCGCTCTTCAATAAAATCTCTATCTTAGAAACCCATCACGGATACAGATGTGTTTCTCTCAGAAAACATTTGCATGTTGTTTATGAACTCATGAGCTACACGGGGATCAAAGAAATATTTGATGAGTCTGAGATAAGAAGTGTTATGGCACATGGCAGTGACAAGTTCTTCACGGCTCTGTTATTAAGAGATGTCTTAATTTGTTCAATTTAAGAGGTCATCTTACTTAGAAAGTGATTTAAATCAATCCTCATTTTTTCACTATTCCGAAAAGTTCCCAAAGACACAAAAGGTAAACCTGCTACATGAAAAATTAGCTGTTCAGCTGTAATACCATTTTTTTAAAAAACCGTATAAGGTTGAGCTAAAAGAAAACATTCAAGCTCATTTCCTCTGGGAAACATGAGCTTGAGCTTAGGTGCAAAGGATTGCAGGAAATGTTTAGACTAATTTTCCCAGCTGGTAGGGTTTACTGGACGCTGGGCACCAGTTTTCTGCCCTCTAAGCTGCTATAAGTCTGCATTGTCAGAAGGAAGCTCTTAGGCAGTGGAAAGTTAGAGAATTGCCTAGCATTCATTCTTTAGTACGACTACACTGATCTCTTCTTTCTCGTACACAAAAATCCTCTTGTAAAATAACAACCAAGTTCCATTGCAGATGAGGTATATTTAATGTTATCACCAAAATGCTATAAATAATAGCTTTTATTCTGGGAACAAAACTTTTTAAAATTTTGTACATTTAGTGTTATGTTTGGAAAATCACTAAGGGTCTGCAACTTGCTACATTTTCTTTGGGAAATGGTCAACTTCAATGATATTTACATTTGGGGAATCTATGAAGGTGCTTGGGTAAAATGCTCACAAATGCCAGAGTTCTTTTCTTTTTATCTTCAGTATATGTGCTGCTGAAGCAAACACAGATTTCCTTGCTTTGAAAACATCAGATATGATGCAGATATAATGGTTTTGTTTCTTGAGAACACAAATATATATCTTGAAGGCACACAACAAAAATCACAAACATAAAAATCAGTCTGATCAGTTAAATCATACTTGTGGTAAGACAATTGAACATTATATTACCGTTTAGGAAAACTAGTCTGCTTGACAAGAGAGCTGGAAAAAGCTACCATGGGTGGGTAGGGGGACAGGGACTCGCAGAGCCATTCACTTTAGATAGTTGACCTAAAAAGAAATAAATTCTTAGGGTCATCTTAGAGATTATGGCAGGAATGAGTCTACCACATACTTGCTCTGTTCAAAAACACAAAACTTGGATCCATTGCACATTTATTTAAAAACTAGTCACCCTTCATAAAGTTAAGTGCTTATAAAGGTGGTTCCTTGTGAGCAAGGATTTTGTCTTGTGTCTTGTAACCTCGCTTATCCTTAGATTTGTACTTGTTAGATATGTACTTTCTGATTTAAGACTTTATGACACCTTTCACCATTACTCTTCTTAACTCAGAGAGATAAAAGTACTGATTCTTCTTTTCCTTCAAGGACATTTTTCCTTTAAATACATCCACTTATTTGTACTATTATGCGTGGCAGAAAATTGATCATTCTCATTGAAGCATTGCTTGTGCCACGAAAATTAAATGAGTTCCCTTAAAGAATCCTAGAAATAGGTATTGATTGACAAATGACAATAAAAGAAAAGCCTCTAGATCAATGAAAGAAATCAAAATGTAAGACTCACAGTTAGCTGTCATACTGATTAGAATATATTTTATATGAAAAATGAACTCCAGAGGCTCCTTCAGTAGCACATACAAGTAGGCGCCTTGACAAAAGGAATGACCCAGTGGTTTCCAAAGAGATTTCAAAGAAATGAAAGTTTTCAGACATAGTTATTTTATTCAGAAAGAAGGGAAAATAACTTCCTTTTCTACTCCCTGGTGTCATCATAGGTAATTAGAAGAAGGAAGAATGAATATATTAATCTAAGATTGTACGTAAACACCTTATTCTCCATTCTCTCTCTCTCCTTTCTTCCCTCCCTTAATTAAGGTGGTGTTCCGGAACGAGGGAAGGTAATGACCCTTTAAAAATAAGGTGGGGGTGGCGCCTGGGTAGCGCAGTCATTAAGCGTCTGCCTTCGGCTCAGGGCGTGATCCTGGCGTTATGGGATCGAGCCCCACATCAGGCCCCTCCGCTGGGAGCTTGCTTCTTCCTCTCCCACTCCCCCTGCTTGTGTTCCCTCTCTCACTGGCTGTGTCTCTCTCTGTCAAATAAATAAAATCTTTTTTAAAAAAATAAATAAATAAAAATAAGGTGGAAGGTATTCAAAGCTTCCTTATTATTTAGGTGCTAGAAGTTTCTTAGGAACAATGATATGAACCATTTTCATAGTCTACCTATATGGATTGTTTACCATTTAGCGGTCAGGATGCCTTAGTAATTATCCTCCAAATACCTACACTTGTATTGAGACATGAGTGAGAAATAAATTTTACTGTAGTGATTATTTGTGGTTGTTCATTATAGAAGTTAACCTCTTCACACTAATACACATGCCTACTATGTGTGAGTCACTGATCTAGGACCTAAGGATAGATCAGAGAAAAAATACATCCTTCCTTTTATAAAACTTGCAGTCCAAAGTAGAGGGGAAGATAATGAACAAGCAAACAAATAAAAACAGGCACCAGATGCAGTTAAATTCTAGAAATAATAATAAAGCAGAGTTAGAGAGTGATGTCGAGAAGCAATTTTATATTTGAGCAGAGAACCGAAGAAAATAAAGAACCATGCGTATATGTGCAAGGCAGGGGGGACGATTCCAAGGTGAATATTAGTGACAGATATGCTGGTTTGGAAGTGAGCCTGATGTGTTTGAGGAGGAGAAAAGAGCTCATGTTACTGAGGGATCTTGTTGGAGAGGGCGACTGACGAGAAATAAAGCCAAAGAATGAGTGATGTGGCCAGGTCCCTTAGAACCTTCTAGCCCATTAGAAGGACTTTATATTTTGCTCTAGTTGAAGCTGGAAACCATTGAAAGGTCTTCAGGAAAAAAATGGCAGGCTCTGCCTTAGGCTTTAGGGAAATCACTCTGGCCGCTTAGTGGAAAACAGAATAAAAGGAAACAACAGTGGAATTGAAAGGTTCCACTAAGAGACACATTCCCTACATCAGATTTACTCTCCACCCTCTTCTACCTTATTCGATGCCTGTGTGCCCTCTATGGATCACATCAAAAGGCTCTATCGACAAATGGCCTCAGCTTGGCCTCAGCCAATGGGGAGCATGAACAAAGAACTGAGATAGAAAAAAAATGAGTAAATTCCGGATATATATTTCTTTTAAAGATTTTATTTATTTATTTATTTATTTGACAGAGATAGAGACAGCCAGCGAGAGAGAGAACACAAGCAGGGGGAGTGGGAGAGGAAGAAGCAGGCTCCCAGCGGTGAGGTCCAATGCGGGGCTCGATCCCAGAATGCCAGGATCACGCCCTGAGCCGAAGGCAGACGTTTAATGACTGCGCTACCCAGGTGCCCCTAAATTCAGGATATTTATTCCTCAGTCTTCCTTCCCAAGAGTGATTGCCTCCAGCTGGCTGAATTCCTAAGTCAAGATCGAAATCTTGTCAAGCATCCCTCTTCAATCCTATAACAGCCTCCTTCCTTTCCCTCTTCAGGTTGAGGAACGGGATTGAGCCTCATGTTAGCCATCTCCTGGGTAGCGCTCTATCCATTGTGTTTCCCTACATTCTTCCAACCTCTTGGTCAATGGCTTGGACTAGAGTTATAGTGATGGACCTAGTGAGAAGTCATATTCCTGACATGTTTTGAAAGTATAGTTGGCAAAATATTAGATGAATTGGATATGGTACGTGTGAAAAAGAGAATTGAAAAGTTAGAAAATAGGACAAAAGGAAGTTCGTCTATTAGAATATCATTCTCATTACTACAAAAGGGAATTATGGTGGTTTTTAGCATTCAGTGAAATGTTGTTGGGGAGGAAGGCCTTCCCCTGCCCTATGGTCCTTCTAGTTGGACTTAGAACAAAATGACATGAGACAGATTAACAGGAGACAATAGCATACATATAGGGAATCCACACAGACATGAAATTCCAAAGAAGATGAGGCAACATGTAACTCACATGAGCTAAGGAGAGGGAGAGGTTCTGAAGACACAAAGGGGAGGAAGCCATTAGCAGGAATGTGAAAGGATGTTTTAAAAAACAAAGTTTGCCCAATTATGCAGGTGAGTTTCTTAGGTAAAGTGATGTCTCTGTTAATAGCTCTCTTCCTGGTACAGGCTCCCGTTACCAATGTAAATTTAGGCAGTTGAAGGTCCGGAAGAGAGCTTTACTGCATCTGCTGGGTTTTGATTACTTTTAACTCAATATAATGTTCATGCCAAAGTGGCCCATTTTGGGGCAGGCTGTCCTTGGTCCCTACATTGTTTGCCTGAAAACAAGCCCAGACAGATTTCATTGATTCATTTGCCTTTTAATGCTATGTTATTAACTCTTAGCTGGCCAGTCATAACTCTTCTGGTCTAGTATATTATTTAATGTGAACCTCAGAATATTAATGCAATAGCATTTTAAAATAAATGTTTATTACATACGTCTTATATGTGTATACGTTTTATTGCATATATAATATACATATGTATACATGCATGCACATTTTACTTTTATTTTCTTGTAAAGTAAAAATTCAGTTTATTCATCTGTTTATGACACAGTACACAAGAGGCAAAGTGTTTCACATCATAGAATGCATTGCCAACTCCTTGGGATGTTCATTTCTTTGGCTAAAAGAAAAGACTAGTTGTGGGAAGCAGGCATTGCTTAGGCAACCGAAATAAGGATGGGGAGGGGGCAGTGTAAACATCGTCCTCACAGGGAAGGGCACAAGGGAACTGTTAGTCACAAGCTATTTTCTAGAACTGTGAGCTGGAAACAAAGGAGCACCCCTCCTGGATGCTCATGCTATCGTGCGCCTCAGTCATCCCCACCAGACAGGTATAAGCAGTGCTTTCTGGTAGTCGCCCTTGGTAGACTTGCTGGATATGGTAGTTCAGGGACTTGTCATACTCTCTCTTGAATTCAGACCTAACTTTTAACATGTTCACTTCACTGCAAGAGACCATGATTCTAATCAGGACTTTACAGCAAGTCTCTTTGCCTTTCATGGAGTTGTACAGTCGGTCAGCAAAATAGAGGGGCTCTTTCTGAATGCACTGGACTGGCTCAGGAAAGCATCTTCCAAGTCTCCTTTGACCTCCTTCTTGATGCTCTTCAGCATGTCATAAGGGCTGTAGCTCTTATACCTGCCAAATACTTTTTGGAGGTGACACACAGTCTGCTCAGTCATGATGCCAATCGGCTTGGGCACATCAGTTCTTTTCCTCGTCACCCCAGCATCATAGAGATCCTGGGTATCTTGGTCAATCTGTTCATAATCAATGACAGAGCTATCTTCTGCTCTTTTACCCTTTGTGAGGACAAGCATCAGCTGGCAGAAGTCATCAGATATGTCAGAAATGATGTCCTTCTCCAGATCAGTCTTGTACATTGCCTTACAGACTCTGTTAATTTCCTGAAGCTCCTGGTTGGTCTTTGAGCAGATGATCTCAGGGAGGGAGTCCTCATCAGTCTCCTGCCTCATGGAGGCTTTTAGTTGAGAAGCATTGTACTGAGCAGATGTTTTCAGTAAGCCCAAACTATGGTCTCCAGGTGGTTGGACAAGGCTGACTTCAGTGGTGATGCAAGGTCCCTTTTGGTCTTTCTCTGGTAGGTGAAGGCAATATCCTGTCTCTCTTTATTTCTGTGGTGGGTCAGGTGTCGACAATGATGACCTCATCCACACCTTTGCTCTTGATGGCGTTGCAATGTTCAGAGAATCACACTCAGCATTCCACATTGGTATATGCTTCGATGCACCCGTGTGCACTTGGGCCAAAAAAACTGGGCCAGATGCTGACAGCTGTGAGCATCCCCAGCTGTGGAGCCACACACACATTTACTTTTATATGCATATTATATACATACAACATAGCACACGATGTAGAGTTAGTATATTTGTATATGTACATACATATAGAACATTTATATACTTTATACATGTATGCACACACATACAGAAATGTAGAACAGATAGAATGTACACACAAAAAAACACATTTCCCAGGAATGAGAAAAAATGTAGTATTTCTCTATGCAACACCATGACTGTGTCTCCACATTATTGATGCTGGGCATACAGAACACATGTGCCATGCTCCCATTTAAATAAAGTTCAAAGAAGACAAAACTAATCTGACTTCTATCTCCACCACTGATGAATGTTATTCCTTTGCATGATTAAACTACAACTTATTTATCCATACCATTATTGATGGATGTTTGGGTTATTTCCAGTTTGAGTTATTACAGAAAATGCTTGTATGAACATCCTTTTACATTTTGTATGGTGATTGTGTATAGCCAATTAACTTTCCTAAATGGTTGAGCCAATTTATGCATCTACCAGCAGTGCCTGAGAGGTCCAGGTGTTCCAATTCCTCGCCAATACTCCATCTTATCAGTCTTTTAAATTGTAGACAGCCTGGTGAATT
>NC_048230.1:20649521-20694948 GCF_002007445.2 Ailuropoda melanoleuca | reverse complement strand
AAGAGATAAAGTCCAGGGTTATCGGTAAAGATGGGCGGGCAGGCTACGGAAGCCTGCAGTGTATTTGGTCCTGAAGGGCCGGGAGCTGGAAAGGACATCTATGTTTTTTGACTCCCTCTTCGGGCCCTGGGGCAGCTGGCAGGGTGAGCTGTGCTACTGGGGGGAAGCCTTTCTTCCCGAGCCTTCCCCTGATCTCGATATTGAAGAAGTGAGCACTGGGCGGGGGCAGGTGCACCATCCGATAACCGAGGCACACTCGGGTTTCTCCCAGCTGCCAGGGCTCATGCCACCCGAGATGTCTGGGCCCTCCCTGCTGGGGCACCTCAAAAGGCCGGCATAGAGGGCTGGGACAGGAGCCAGAGTCTGGTGGGGGCAGCACGGGTCACCTTCTGGGACTCGACCTCGTCCCACCCTCAGCAGCTGAATCAGAATCTCTGGGACGTGCAGCCCAGGCAGCTAGCTTTTAAATGCTTCCTAAGCAGCTCTAATGAGCAGGCCAGTTTGGGAAGCCCTGACGTCTCCTGCCTTCCATCCTGAGAGGCTGAGGTCAGGAGGAACGAGGGGGACATGGCTGCTTGCCGACATGACACAGTGGAGTGGGGCCCTTCCCTCGGCGTCCCGGGCCTTCCGTGGCTCATCCATCAGAGGGGTTCTCCTCCTCCCTATTGAGGCTTCGGTTGTCATCTTTTCACCCGCCCTGCTGAAAGCACAGGAACATAAGAAGCCACTTTGGGGACGAAGTGATGAGAGGAGCTGGAAAAATGAATACGTCTGAGTGTATGGTTACAACACGAAGGACCAAACCTTCCACGTGCAAGAGTATTACAGTGTTAAGCCTTACGGAGTCCTGTCCCCCACCGAGCAATGTGAAGTAGGCAGGACAGCTATTTTATTTTGTTTTTATTGTATTATTTAAAATTTTTAAATTTTTTATTTTTTATTTTTTAACTTATTTTATTTTATTTTTTATTTTAAGCAGACTCTACCCCCAACATGAAGCTCAACCTCAAGACCCTGAGGTCAAGAGCCACATGCTTTACCAACTAAGCCAGCCCAGCCCAGCCCCCTGGGGCAGCTAGTTTAGTTTATTTATTTAAGATTTTTTTTATTATTTGACACAGAGAGAGGAAGAGAGCAAGCACAAGCAGGGGGAGCGGCAGGCAGGGGAGAAGTAGGCTCCCCTCTGAGCAAGGAGCCTGATGTGGGGTTCCATCCCAGGACCCTGAGATTATGACCTGAGCCAAAGGCAGCTGCTTAACCGACTGCAGGCGCTCCCCCACACACACCCTGGGGCAGCTATGTTAATTTCCATTTACATATGGGGACATTCAGGGAGATTCTTGACTCAAGTCGCATGAGGAGTTAGTAGCAGACCTGGACATCCAGAACTTTCTGTAACAGGACGGTTAACCTGTCTCTTCAATTAGGCAGAGTACTGACTGCTTTCTGGCCTCTCTGCCTCAGGCTTGCAGCTGCTGTGTCTGCTGGTGCCAGGACTTGGTGTCTCTGTTTTCCCTCCCAAAGAGGCTCCAGCAGTGAGGCCATCGACTTCCTGGGACAGGACTTCATGCTGCAAAGAAAATCCTATTACTGAAATAATAGGATTGCTGTTGGTGTTCGTGGCTCCCCGTCCCCAAGAATTCATACCTGGAAACCGAATCCCCAGTGTGATGGTATTAGGAGGTGGGACCTTGGGGCCACGACTAGGTCACGATGGTGGAGCCTCAGTGCCTTTCTAAAAGAGACCGCAGAGGATTCCCTGGCTCCGTCCACCACATGAGGACATGGAGAGAAGATGGATGTCTGCAGACTGGGAAGTGGCCCCCCACCAGACCCCAGATCTGCTGGCACCCTGATCTGGGACTTCCCCACCTCCAGAACTGAGCAATAAATAGTTATCGCTTAAGCCACCTGGCCTACGGTATTTTTGTTACAGCAGCCCAGACAGACTGGGACAAGGGGGATGTAACTGGCCTGGTAGATTGCATTCATTGTTCAAAATGTCTCCTAGCCTCCTTGAGTGCCCCTCCCTGAGGACCCTCGGGAGAGGCTTAGCCTGCCCAGTTGGATCCGGGGGGCGGGGGCAGAGGGGGGCCAAGACAGGGGCCTGGCACCATCTGTAAGAGCCCACGGGTGGGCCACTGTCTCCTCCCTCTGCCACAGAGGCCTGCCATGTTCAGGTAGGGACTGTCAGTCTGGGTCCCAGAGTGAAGCTGGGGACAGAGGTGGGGCCGACCACAACAGACATAATAAACAGGAGTGAGGAATTATCATTTGTCGTTGGAAATTGATAGGTTTTCGGGGTGTCACTGCAGTGTAACAGACCACACAGGCTGATACAATCTGTAATCCCACCATTCAAAGATGAATTACCGTCTGGATTCTGGTATGTAGCTGTTGAAATTCTCATATGCAAATGAGCATGTTTACACACACAGTCTTAACAAAAATGGAATCATCTAGGTCTGGCTGTGAAGCCTCGTACCTAGTATGTGGTGAGCATCTCTCCACGTCAGATTTGTGTCTATACCCTGTCAGTATAGCTCCACAGCTTACCACTGCGCGGTTAGGCCAAAATTTGGTTTTCCAGTTCCTTTTTTGGTGAAACGGGGGGTTTAAATGTTATTTTTATAAGCTCCGTGACGAACGTCTTTGGTAAATACTTTTATGCGCTGGCTTGACCCATTTCCCTAGGTTTAGGATGAATCCTAAGAAGTGGGATCACTGACCCTGAGGATATGCACGTCTTTTGGATACACAGTGCCAAACTACCCGCCCGGAAGCCTGCCTGGATCCCCCTCTGGCCAGCTCACTAGTGCTCATTTCCCTGTAATTTCCTCAATAGCAAGCCTGATTGACTCTTCCAGATGATCCCAATCCGAAGAGCCCTCAACCCTAGCTTTATGATCAGCTAACTGCCTTCCTAACTTGGGCAACCCTTCCATCCATCTGATCCGTCTCAAGTCAGGGAGCCAAGTGGGCACCACCTCTGGGACCACCCAGGTAGAAGGCTGAGCTGGAAGTGTTGCCCTGTATTCTAGATCCCCTCTGGATTTCTCTTATGCAGAACTCCTCCCTTCTATCTTCCTCTCCCTGCTTCCTTTTCTTTTTCCTAAGGGGATTTTTAAAGCCACTTAAAAAAAAAAATTATTACACAAACAACATTATGGAAACATTAGAATTCTAAATGAAAAAGAAGAAAAAAAATCCCCATCGACCAGTGGTCCCAACAAATTCAGTGGTTTTTATTGGCCTGTGTTCCCTTGCAGTCCTCATCCAAATGCATGCAAGATTTTTGCCCAGTTGGGCTCCAGCATGGATCTCATTTTGCATCTGCCTCTTTGGCCTCTCGTTGGGTCAGAAGCAATGTTGCATGTTGTTACATAGTTGTCCTCTGTCCCATTTTGTTGCGCAATGTTCCAGTGGGTGAATAATTTAATGATTATTACCCTGATGGAAGTCACTTAAGTGGTTACCCGTTTTCCTCTACTATAAATCATGTGGTAGTTCATGCTTTTATGGGTTTAGCTTCTTCCTTCATTTCGATTATTTCCTCAGGTCAATTCCCAAGAATGAGAGAGTTTGGGTCAAAGGGCGGGAATGCTCGAATGATTCTTGGTGTAAACTGTTAGCGTTTTCCAGAAGATTTTTCTTTTTTGATTTTCCTGCTCAAGAAAATAATAATGCTCTTTTTCAACCGCAGAGAAGCAAGCAAAAATTCTACTACCCAGAAGTTACCACTACTAACATTTGGACAACGTCTCTTGGTGCATACGTATACGTATAGATGTAGAAATAAAAATAATTTCTCACCAAAGGGATCATATTCATGTGCCAATTTTGCAAGCTGTTTTTTTACTCAACAACATGTCCTGGGTTTTTCTCATTGGTTCTGCCGCCAACTGTGCCTATGTGGTAGCATTATATAGTACAGTCATAGCTGTGAGCCAGGCGCCATGCCAAGAATTTTATCTGCATTAGCTCATTTAAGCTCCACACCAACCCAATGAGATAAGTTCTATTATTATCATGCCCATTTTATAGATGAGGGAACAGCCTCAGAGAGTTAATTGACTGCCCAGGGTCACCCAGATAGGAAGTGGGGGGGGGGCTGGCACTCAATTTGCATTCTCTGGGGCTCCAAAACAGATGTGGATACAAATAACACATGAATACATTCTTATTGTAAAAAGGAATAATAGTTCAAGCAATACCATAGTATAGAAAGTAACGTGTGAAAATCCCCCTTTATACTCCGCAGAGGTTTGACGTGTCTAGCTAGGTTTAGGTTCAAGTGCATATGACAGAAAACCAAAGTAACAGAAGCTTCAGCAAATGAATATATATTTTTTTCTTCCATATAGCAGAGGTCTGGACAGAGCATTTCAGGGCTGGTCTGGTGGACCTGTGATCCTTGGCCATGAAAAACCCAAGCTTCTAACTTTAGGCTCTCTCTTCTCAGTTCCTAACTTCTATCTGTAAAGGCTCCACATGGTGTAATACGGTCCCTGGGGTTCCAGCCATCATGTCTGCATTCCAGGCAACAGGAAGAGGAGAGGCTGGAGGGGGAATGGTGTTTCCTCCAGCTGACTCAGCCCCCTCTAAAGAGCTTCCTCCAAAGTCCCCCTGCCCCATGACCTCAGCTTGCTTCTAACTGGCCACTCTTAGCCACAAAGGAGGCTGGGAAGTGTGATTTTTAAACTAAGCATGTTGCTACTTCCCCACCATCCCCCATAATAGAAGGGCTTGGTTGATTTAGAAAACTAGGGGGTTGGGGGGCAGAATAGATATTAAGAGGCAGTCAGACAGCTCTACCACCATATGTGTATCCTTCCTGGTCCTTTTCTACAGATTTATATATATGCATATGTTCATATATATGTGTATATACATATATATAAAAATATCGTTTAAAAATATTGTGTAAATGGTACCTTGTTCTGGTTTACATATTAAAGTTTACCAACCAGATTAAACATTTTCTATTAAATATTTATTTACTAATTATTGTGTCGTATGCATATTTAAGCTCTTCACCTATTTGGCCAATGAAAACCTTGGTTTCCTGATTGAGTTGAGTGAAATGTCTAGATAGACTAGAATAGATATTATAACTATATTAATAGACTTTTTGTTTTATTTGCTGTAAGAATTGCTTTCAGTATACTGTCCTTTTTATCTTTCATGGATTTTTACTTATTTGGAAATAAGTGTTCTAGAACCGTCCAATATTGACATATCGAGTCCATCTTTTTTCCTTGCGACTTTTCTGTCAGTTCCAGGCTCCAGAGAGGGGGTCCGCTCTCAAGTTGGCTGCTCTTCCCAGGAGACGCCGTCTAATGTTGGTGGCTAGGCCTGCCTGGGTCCGAATCTCCACTCCGTGGCTGCCCGCCCGAGGACCAGAGGCAGGATGGTTCCCTCTTCTGAGATCTAGTGTTTTGTGATGGGGTGTAGTGAAGGGGCTGGACCTGCCCAGCTTCTCAAAGCTGGCTCTGGGTCAGAACCACCAGATGCGCCATAAAATTCACATTCCCGGGCCCCTCTCAGTGTTCCGGAATCCAAATCTCTGTATCCAGGAATCTGTATTTTTATTTTATTTTATTTTATTTTATTTTATTTACTTATTTATTTTAAACTTGGGTTTCACATTTTTTTTTTTTTTAAGATTTTGCCTATTTGAGAAAGAGAGAATAGAAGCAGGGGGAGGGACAGAGGGAGAGGGAGAATCCGGCTCCGCACTGAGCAGAGAGCCTGATGCAGGACTGGATCCCCAGACCCTGAGATCGTAACTTGAGCTGAAGGCAGGCGCTTAACCCACTGAGCCACCCAGGTGCCCCCAGACTCCCCAGACCTGATGCGCAGCCATACTTCAGGACCACGGGGCCAGCCGATGTCTGAGATTGCTTCCTGCACGGGGTGTCTGAGCGGGGAGTTGGGCTGGAGGCGGCAGCAGCCCTCGGCCCCTGTGACTGCTGTAGCCCGCAGGTCTCACCTCTTCCTCTTGGATCGACAGCTCCCATTTCACATCCAGCCTGAGCAGCAGCCCCTTCTCCCTTCTTTGGGGCAGGGGTGGTAAGATGGTAGTCAGGCTCCTGGGGTGTGGCCTGAGTGGCCGTCGTAACAATGCCCCTGAGAGGAGGCCAGGGTCACTTACTAGCTGGATGACTTTAATTAAGCCACTCACTCTGTGAGTGTCCATTTCCTCACCTCTGAAGGCAGGGGCTGTGCCTTTTCCAAGGTTGGCAATGGTGGATGGACGGATGGATAGAGGATAGACAGGAAGAACCCTAGTATAATTCCTGGCAAAAATGCACATTTGACAAATGCAGTAGTTACTACTGTTAGTGTTTTCATTGTGATTTACAGTGCCCTGGGCATGCCAGCCCTAAGGGAGACAGGTCCTGAACAGGAATTCCTGGTGCCCAAAAGGCACCTGTTATTTCTCTGGGATGCTGAAACTTGCCAGTAGGTAGCCTTGGAAACATTTTCCTCCCACCCCACTGTAGAACTTGCCACCTCCCAGGTGGCCGGGAGGGTGTGTGCCACAGGTCAGGGTGACAGCCTCCAGGTAGCATCACCCATAGTGCAAGGAAGGGCCCCTCCCTCAGTGACTTTTTATCCTAGTGTTCCTTGCTCTCCCCCAGCAGGTGAGACAGGACTGGCCCCATTCCTCAGGTGGCTGAGCGATGCAGGCAGGGATACGCACCTGCCTCCCAGGCCCCTGACACCCGGAGCGCACTCTCAGAGTGCGCCTTGCCTTTGCTCCCACCTCCCGAGTAGTAGGTCTCTCGTGCCCATTGCCCCTCGTTCTTCCCTAGACCTTGGGCATCCTTAGCTCCATTCCTACTGTTCCTGACTCAGCCTGGGGCTTCTACTGCCCTTGAACCTGACGAACTTACACAGGCCTCACTTTCTTTGATGACTTTTCTTATTGTGATCAAGACCCCAGGGAGAGGCCAAATGCCTTTCTGAGGCTCTTGGCAGCACCAGTGGGGGACAAGGTGAGCAAGGTCTCAGCTCCTGGAAGCTGCTTTAGATCACCCAGGAAGCAAATGCCCCTCCTCCGGGTCACTCCCCCCACCCCCCGCCCCTGACTGACCCTTCGGGGTAATTCATGAGCAATACAAATGAACTATGTAAACTGTCAAGCAGGCAACCCTAACCTCGAACAAGGTCTGAAGGTCCAGGAACAATGTAAGGATTACTCATGCGCCCCCAGGTTGAGCACAGGGTGAATGGTTCCCTTCTGGGGCCCTGGTGTGTGAACGCTTCAGATCCCAGCTCTGTCGCCTGTTTGCTGCTTAATCTCAGACAAGGGACTTTACCATTCTGTGCCTCAGTTTCTTCATCTGTAAAATGGGGATGCTAATAAGATTCTCCACCTCATTTGATTGTTGTAAACATTCAAAAAGTTAGCATACGTAACTAAAACAACCAAAGAAAAATATGTAAGTTGGATTTCATCAAATTAAAATTAAGTGAAAAGAAAACCCACAGAAGGGAAGAAAGTATTTGTAAATCATACATCTGACCAGGGTTTGACATCCAGCATGTATAAATAATTCCTAGAACTCAACAACAAAAAAGACAACCCAATTAAAAAACAGTCAAAGGTTTAAATAGCTATTTATCCAAAGAAGTTATACAGATGGCCGATAAGTACACAAAAGCTGCTTGACATCATTATAGCCATTACGGAAATGCAAATCAACACCACAGTGAGATGTCACCTCACACCCACGAGGATGGTTATAATTATTTTTGAAAAGGAAATAACACGTGTTGGTGAGTTCGTGGAGAAACTGGAACCTTCCTACCCTGTGGAATGGTAATGTAAAATGGTGCGGCTGCGTCGAGAACAAAAAGGTTTGTTTCCTTAAAAAGTTAAATATAGAGCTACCCCAGCTCCCAGCAATTCCACTCCCGGGCCCGTATCTAAGAGAGCCGAAAACAAGTTCACGCACAATCTCGACCGCAAATGTTCGCAGCAGCGTTATTCACAATAGCCACAAAGTGGAAGCAACCCGAATGCCCGTCAACGGATGAATGGGTAAATAAAATGTGGTACATCCATACAGTGACTATTATTCACCAATAAAAGGAGGTGACATGCGGATACGGGCTACACAGATGAGCCCTGATTACATCATGCTAAGTGACGGAAGCCAGACACGAAAGGCCACATACTGTATGATTTCATATATGTGAAAGGTCCAGAATAGGGTCATCCATAGAGATAGAAAGTAGACGAGTGTTTGCCAGGAGTGGGGTGGGGGGGTGATCAAAGAGCGGCTGCTAATGGATAACAAGGTTTCTTTCCAGGGTGACAGAAATGTTCTGGAACTAGATAGTGGTGATGGTTGCATAACCTTGTGAATATAGTAAAAACCACTGAATTATACACTTTAAATGGTGAATTCTTTTTTTTTAAGATTTTATTTTTCTTTGGGTGCCTGGGTCGCTCAGTCATTTAAGTATCCAACTGTTGATTTCAGCTCAGATCATGATCTCAGGGTTGTGAGATTAAACCCCGAATTCAGCCCCCAGTCAGCAGGGAGTCAGCTTGAGTGTCTCTCTCCCTCTGCCCCTCCTACCCTACTCTCTTTCTCTCACTCTCAAATAAATAAATAAATCTAAAAAAAAAAGATTTTGGGGCACCTGGGTGGGTCGGTCAGGTAAGCTTCTGCCTTTGGCTCAGGTCATGATTATGGGGTCCTGGGATGGAGCCCCACATCGGGCTCCCTGCTCAGCGGGGACTCTGCTTCTTCGTCTCCCTCTGCCCCTCCCCCCCTTGTGCTCTCTCGCTTGCTCCCTCTTTCTCAAGTAAATAACTAAACTCTAGGGCACCTGGGTGGCTCAGTCAGTTAAGCGTCTGCCTTCAGCTCAGGTCATGATCCCAGGGGTCCTGGGTTTGAGTCCTGCGTGGGGCTCCCTGCTCAGTGGGGAGCCTGCTTCTCCCTCTGCCTCTGCTCCTTCTCCCAGCTCATGCCCTCTCTCTCACTCTCTCTTAAATAAATAAATACCTTTAAAAAAAATAAAAAATAAAAATAAATAAATAAAATCTAAAAAAAAAAAAAAAGAAAGATTTTACTTTTCTTTAAGTAATCTCTATGCCCAACGCAGGGTCCGAATTCACAACCCTGAGATCAAGAGTCACATGCTCCCCAGACTGAGCCAGCCAGGTGCCCCTTCATGGTGAATTCTGTGTTATGTGACGTGTCATGTGAATTTTTTCTCAATTAAAAAAAAAAAATCAGTACAGCTGAAGTCCTTAGAAGGCTGCCCAGGCCATAGTGAGGCCTCAGGGAGGTTAGCTGCCCTTTAGCTCAAGCTCTGTGGGACTTGTAGGGTGGTCCAGTTTGAGCTGACAGGAAAAGAAATTCCTGAAAGGCATGTGACCTTTAGAGATTGAATTCACATACTTAATATATGTTAAATTGTTTCTTGGGATGCCTGCGTGGCGCAGTCGGTTAAGCATCTGACTCTTGATTTTGGCTCAGGTCATGATCTTGGGGTCCTGGGATTGAGCTCCCCGATCAGCAGGAGGTCTGCTTGTCCCTCTCCCTCTGCCCCTCCCCCTGCTCATGTGCTCTCTCTTAAATGAATAAATAAATCTTTTTTTTAAAAAAGCATTTCTTAGGGGCGCCTGGGTGGCTCAGTCGTTAAGCATCTGCCTTTGGCTCAGGGCGTGATCAGCGTTATGGGATCGAGCCCCACATCAGGCTCCTCTGCTATGAGCCTGCTTCTTCCTCTCCCACTCCCCCTGCTTGTGTTCCCTCTCTCGCTGGCTGTCTCTATCTCTGTCAAATAAATAAATAAAATCTTAAAAAAAAAAAAAAGCATTTCTTAGCATACAGCTTCTTCTTCCACTTATTTTCATACACAGTTTCGATTTTATATACTTTAGACACATGTTTATGTATACATGTAAGAGAGAGAAACGTTTATTTGTTTGGGGTTTTTTTGAAGATTTTATTTATTTATTTGAGAGAGAGCGAGAGCATGAGGGGGGAAGGGTCAGAGGGAGAAGCAGGCTACCCTCTGATCAGGGAGCCTGATGCCGGACTCGATCCTGGGACTTCAGGATCATGACCTGAGCCGAAGGCAGTTGCTTAACCAACTGAGCCACCCAGGTGCCCCTGGGTGGTGTTTTAAATTTTTATTTTTGTGGTTTGCCTGGCTGGCTCAGTCAGTACAGCATGTGACTCTTGGTCTCAAGGTCATGAGTTCAAGCCCCATGCTTGGGCACGGAGAGTATTTAAAAAAAATAAAATAAAATTTGATTTTCATGACCATTTTAGATATTTTAAAGATATGAGATGGGCTTCCAAGTCTCAGATTACATTTGGTTTTGAAACCTCCATTGAGTTGTGAGTCCAAGGCTGGTGTGTGGTGGCTGAGCCAATCTGCTCAAGGCCAGGCCCTTCGTTCTGTGAAGCTATGTGACCTGGGACAAGACTCAGGTTGCCGGATTTAACAAATAACATAGAGACACCCAGTTACATTTGGATTTCAGGGGCACCTGGGTGGCTCAGTCATTAAGCATCTGCCTTTGACTCAGGGCGTGATCCCAGGGTCCTGGGATCGAGCCCTGCATCGGGCTCCCTCCTCTGCTGGGAGCCTGTTTCTTCCTCTCCCACTCCCCCTGCTTGTGTTCCCTCTCTCGCTGGCTGTCTCTCTGTCAAATAAATAAATAAAATCTTTTAAAATATATATATAAATAAAAATAAAAACATTTGGATTTCAGATAAAATAATACATTTTTAGTGTATGTTCCAAGTATTGCATGGGGCATACTTACACTAAAAAATATATGTATATATTTGGGTTTTTTAAAGATTTTATTTATTTATTGGAGAGAGAGAAAGAGAGAGAGCACAAGTGGGGTGAGGGGCAGAGGGAGAAGCAGACTCCCCACTGAGCAGGGAGCCTGATGCAGGACTCGATCCTGGGACTCTGGGATCATGACCTCAGCCAAAGGCAGATGCCTAACCAACTAAGCCCCCCAGTCGCCTTGTATATATTTGTTTTATCTGAAATTCTACTTTAACTGGGCATTCTGTATTTTCCCTAGCAACCTTGTACATGACCCTTATTACCTGTGAAAGGAAAGAGTTTTTGAATGGAATCCTATTTAACTCTTACAACTCCCTATTTTTGCCACAGAACAGACTGGCTCGGAGAGGTTAAGTGACCTAGCTCAGGGTCACCCAGCCAGAAAATTATTGAGCTGGGTTTGAACTTGGTTGTGTGGAATTTGGATGCTCTGTTAAAATGGAATTCGAGATCAATAAGCCATGATCCACTTATTGATAATATGGGAGTCATGAACTAACTTGGGAATGACAGAAGTTTTCATTGACCAAGGAGGAATATTGAAAAAGAGTGTTAGAGAATCAAATTTGAGGCAGTGTCTATATGGCCCCGTCTATATGAATAGACAATGTAACACACTGCCACAAACTTAGTGGCTCAAAACAACACAAATTTCGTGTCTTAGGGTTCTGGAGGTCACAGGTCGGAAATGGCTAAAATCCAGGTGTCCGCAGAGCTGTGTTCCTCCTGACACTCTAGGAAAGAAGACGCTCCTTGCCTTTTCCAGCGACCAAAGGTTGTGCCATTTCTTGGCTCGTGGCCACATCGGTCCAACTCTGCTTCCTGCCATCATCTCCTTCTCTGACTCTCACCCCCCTGCCCCCCTCTTATAAGAACCCGGTGATTATACCGGGCCCATGGGAGAATTCGGAGAATCGCTCCTTCTCAAAATCCTCATCTGCAAATCACATCTGCGAAGTCCTTTTTTGCTGTGTTAGGGTAACAAATTCACAGCTTCTGGCGTTGAGGATGTGGAAATCCTTGGGGAGCCATCATTCTGCCTACCGCACAGTCTAAGAGAAATTAGTGGTTTGGAGTGCTCTGGGCCTTAACAACAATCCCTTTCATCTGCAGTTTTCAGAGGACTGACACACAGCATACTTTTGTTTTTCTCCTTGCACTGATCCTGGGAAGTGGATGAAGGGAAGGCAGCGTGGAGCCCATTCTGTAAGGGAAGCTGGGGAGGAGGGGCCCAGGGCCTGAGTCACACAGCTAAAGAGAGCCTTGGGCCCAGAGCCTTTCATCAGCATCTTCCCTCCCTCCCGGTCGAGGCCATGCACCACTAGAACAGTGTTCTCACTGGTGCACAGGGGCAACTCCTCAGGTACCCCCACAATCTAGCGGAGGAAGGCCTCAAGGTGAGTCAGCTCCCTTGGCCCTGATTCTTCCCTTAGCAAGCAGCTTTCTCGACCAGGACAAGGAGGGAGGGAGCGAGAGAGGGAAGGAGCAGACAGAGGAAACGCCAATCTCAGCACAGAGCCCCAGCCCTCCGTGTCCATTCACCTTGGGCATGTTCTTGACAGCAGTCCAGGCAGATGGTCCCAGCGATTTCTACACCAGCGGAAAGCTCTGGTTCTTAGGAAAGTCTTACAGCAAACCTCCTGGGAATGTCACTGTGGTTTATGGTTTTGCCTTTGAGGGCTGCTGCACCGGGGGCCAGGCTTTCTCCCTGCCCCACAGATGCTGGAAGGCAGCTACCCGGAACCTACTGATGCTTCTCCAGGCTTCTCCCCACCCCCACCCATTGTCATGGCTTTACACGTGCCAGACACCATTCCAGGAACTGGGATACAGCCCCGAGTCTGACTGGCAAGGCTCCCCTGGCCCTCACGCTTCGGTGGGGGCAGACCAACAAACTGTCCAGAAGGATGGGGTAAGGATTCTGAGGAGAGCGAAACAGGGTGAGACAACAGAGGGTGACAGCAACCACTCCCAAGAGGAGAGGGATGGTTTAGGGAAGGGCAACGTTGAGATGCAAATCCGCAGTTTACTCCAGGGCTCCCCTTGCTCCTCACCCCTCCTCTGTCGCAGCCTCCTAAAAGTCTCCCCTTGTGTCCTTCTCCGGGGAAACTAAGGCCAGTTTGAGCCTGGGGGTGGTGCCCGGAGTCTGCGCATCATCCCTGAGGCTGAGGTCAGTCCCTTCTGGGGACAGAGTCCAGCTGTGGCCTGACTTCAGGGCCCAGAAGAATCTAAGATGGCCGCTGAGCGCTCGCTGAGCCACCATCCGGTGAAGAGGCTAGTAGTGCGATTTGTTGTTTCAGAGGACGGCAGCCCGACGAGAGGGGAGTACCCAGATGTGGAGACTGAGCCAGGTGTGTCCGTGGAGGTGAGGCAGAAGCAGGAGCCTGACCTGGGGGGAGAGAGCCAGAGGTGAGGATGGGTAGCAAGATGTGAAGGGCTGGAGAACAGGCTGCCCCAGCCTTGGGCCCTGGCAGGGGGCGGTGCAGCCTGTAGAGGAAACAGAGTTTCTATTTCGGGAGGCTATTTAGCCTCTGCAAAGAGAGGCTGACGACATGCCCGGCACCTGGCTGGGTGGAAATAAACTGAGACATAAGGCGGTAATTGAGGTTGTGCCCTCTGTTGACCCAGCCACCGCCTCCTCCCTGGGCTCCAGAAGGTTGCTGGGGGTGCGGGAGGCGGGGGGGAGGGGGAGACTGCTCCAGCTAAATAATGCTGGTCCTTGCCCCGCCCTCCACCCCCAGAGCTTTCTCCTGCTGGGGCCTCAGCTCCTGCCGTGTCCCCACAAGGACCTGCCTGTTGCCTTCTTATCTTCAGCAGCCCACCTCAAATGAAACCTCCTCCAGGAAGCCTCCCCTGATACGCATTCTGCCGGTCCCAGGTTATGATTCATCACTACCCACTGAGCACATACATTAGAGTTGGAAATCCACTTTGAGATGACCCAGCTCTATGTCTAAGGCAAACTGACCTCAGCCCACCCCAGAGACACATGAGTAAACTCCAGGGAGTCCCTGGAATTGAATGCAAAATCATATGCAAAACCAAATGCACAGATGGTGGATAAACAGAACGTGGCAGAGCACACGGGGGAATATCACTGGGCTGTAGAAAGGACTGGAGCACTGACATGTGCTATGACATTGATAAGCCTAGAAAACATTACGCCGAGTGAAAGCAGGCAGACGCAAGAGGCCCGATAGAGTGTGATTCCACTTACAGGAAACATCCGGAATAGGCACATCAATAAAGACAGAAAGGAGATCAGTGGTTGCCTGCGGCTCAGGAGAGAGGAGAATGGGGAGTGACTGCTTGGTGGGTACAAGGTTTCTTTTGGGGATGATGAAAAAATTCTAGAACCAGATAGTGGTGAGGGTTGCACAACACCGTGAGTGCACTAAATGCCTCTGAATTGCATTTATTAAGATGGTGAATGTTACATGCATTTTACCATAATAATTTTTTTAAAAACCCACGTGCACATATGAGGGGAGAAACTTCCCAGCTTTGCTTAGATTTTCCAAAGCTTAAGCAGGTCTGATGTGGTCCGACACCTTCATGAAGCAGATGGTGATACTGAAGCATAGAGAGGGGATGGGGCCTGTCCAAGGTCCCTCAAGGGATGGCAGCAGAGCCCAGCCCAGGCTGTGTCCCCGCCTAACCAAGCACCTCTCTCACCCCCTTCTTCCCTTGTCCTTTAGCCTCTCCGGAACCCTCCCTGAATAGCCTCCCTCTGTCCTGCTCCTAGCCAGGCTACCCACAAGCTATACAACCTCCCAAAGCTAAAAGGCCTTCCAGAAGCTATGCTCTTGGAATGAGTTTCACTGAGTGTTTGTCTTTAGCTCTAGAGCGGACTCTGAGCACCCAGAGGGCAAGAGAGAATGTTTCTTATTTTCCTCCATGTCACAGAGCTCCGGGTTTCTTTCTTCAAGAAAGAACTCGCTCTTCACCTGCAAGGAGCACAGTTGGCAGACAGCCTCTAATGAACATTCTTTGCCCCACAGGTCCACCGCTTTGTCAGCTATGCAACACAGTCTGAGGCTCTCCCAGCTCAGTCGTGCTCCCCCCCTTCATCTTTCATAGGCCCTACCACACTCCCGCTCCTCCAGGCAATAAATGTCTTGCACTCCTAAGCCCATCTCAGTGTCTGCTTCCTGGTGAGTCCAGAGGACACAGTGATCAGCTTGCTGTATCGTAAGTGCTCCATAAATGTTCATGGAGTGAACTGAGCTCTCTGGGGGGTGTGGGGGGTGTGGAAGGAAGCTGGTGCTTGAGCTCTGAGAACAAAAGAGAGGCTGCCCATGGAGGATGTCTCAATCATAAGAGGAGTGACCACGTAGAGGCATGAAGAGGCTGTGTCCCCGGGAGAGGCCCAGTTATGGGGAACATACAGGGAGTCCGGAAACTAACCACCCCTACAGGCATCCTCCCTAGTTCGTCCCCTTTCCAGGGCAGACTGCAGCAAAGCTTGGACATGGCCCAGAAGACAGGGCACAAAGAGTCCTGGCCCTGTATTTGGGTGAACCAGGTTCAAATTGTACTTCTTGCTAGTCAGGTGAATTTATATTCTCCTCTTCTGTGGACCTCAGTTTTTTCAGCTGTAAAATGGGTGGAGTGCATCTTCCCAACCCTGGCATCATTTTGAGAATTGACTGAGAAGATTCTACAGCTTATGGAGGGTCCTGAAGTGAGTAGTTTAAATGCATACTCTCAGTTAATCCTTACAGTGGCCTGTGTGGGAGGCATTATGACCTTCATTTTATAAGTGAGAAAAGTGTGGCTCAGAGACGTCAAGGGGCTGGTCCAAGAACACACAGCTAGCAAGTAGAAAGTCTGGCTCTAAAGCCCCTTTATTACTCCACACAGTAGTAGTCACTCAAACTACTACGTGCTAAACTTGGGGTGGGGTGGGGACAAGTGACAGGCCGGCCATGCTCTTACAGAGTTTACAAGTTTACGTTCTCACAACGAACTCGAACTCGACAATGCGCAGGCCCCTCAACAAACAGGGTAACTTCGAGAATGCGTTAGGGCTCTAGGAAAAAAACCGGGTGCAAGTATAAAGTTGAGACTACAGAGGGGCTACTTTAAATTCAGGGTTGGGCAAGGGCAGCATCTCCAAGGACGGAAACCAGCAGTATGAGAAGGGCCCAAGTCGGGGTAAAAGCCTGGATTATTTGGGATGTGATGGAGGGCCTGCAGCTAGTGCTGGCGGGAGGAGGATACAGGGGACAGGCAGGGGCCACCAGGTCCCTGAAACCCACAGGAAGCCACGCNACGGAAACCAGCAGTATGAGAAGGGCCCAAGTCGGGGTAAAAGCCTGGATTATTTGGGATGTGATGGAGGGCCTGCAGCTAGTGCTGGCGGGAGGAGGATACAGGGGACAGGCAGGGGCCACCAGGTCCCTGAAACCCACAGGAAGCCACGCNCTCCCCACATTCCCACCTCCCCACCTCCCCACTTCCCCCAGCACTGGGGGTCCTCGCCCCGCCCCCGCTGGCCGCTGACGGCACGGCGCTCGCCGGCGCCCCCTGTGTCGCCATGCCCCTGGCCTGGCGGTGTGCTCCGGATCCGCGCGCGGGAGGAGCGGCCCGCGACGGGCGCGTGGGCGTGGCCGGATGAAAAAGATGGCAGCCAAGCAGTCTCCGCCCAAGTTGATCGGTGGGTGCGCGCCCCCGCGCGGGACGCTGGTTGCCATGGACGCGTTGGCGGCCGCTGGCCGCAGGGCGCGCGCGCGCGGGGTCGCCGGGGTGTCGCACAGCTTCGTTATCCCAGGTCCCCGTGGCGCAGGGCCACGCTCACAGCCCGGGCGACACCATGAAGTCTGTAAAGGAGTCCCGCCTCAGAATACCTGCAAACAGATTCTTGGAGGCCGCAGAAATCATTAAAGGTTGGCGCTGGCTGCCTTGGGAGCTCAGGAGAAACCGACGGGGGCTGGGGTTCTTGGATGGGATTCACGACACGGGGCCTGGAGGACGGGGGTGACACCAGGATGGAGGTAATGATCACGGGGGAATGGGGTACCGAACAAGGAGTACCCCATACCTCAGGGATGATGTACAAGGCAGCGACCCCCGGAGGGGGGGGCAGTGCCCTGAGCCTTGGGCATGGGGACAGAGGAAGACTGACAGAGGCCTCAGGGATCAACTGCTGGGGAGATGGCCTTGGGCAGGAAGGCATAGGAGACTTCTACCTCTAACCATATCTTAGGATGGGACTCAAGGCAAGAGCCCTCCACCGGGTGGGCAGAAGAGTCAGGACAGAGTTTCAGAAGGGCCGGGAAGGGGAGTCCTTGGGAAGAGAAATCAGGAAAGAATGCAAGAAACATGTTGAGGCAGTGAAACCAACACCTCGGGGGGATTCTTTGAGCGTGTTCACCTAAGAGGCCTGCTGGAAAAACCCAGAAGTAATGCCTAACTTGGTCAGTTGTTTCCCACCGCGTATATCCTTTCAGGATAGATGACCCCTGTCCCACTTGTTTAACCTGGAGCCCGTTGCAGACATGACTACTTCCTGGCCACCTCAGCCACCCTCTGGTTGCAGGTGGCAGAGTCCCAGGGTGTCTGACTGCAGACTGACCCCCACGGACATGTTCCCATTTGCAGCTCACCGCCTGTCTCCATTTTGTGCTGTTTCCATTTATTGAGGGCCTGCTGCGTGTGCGCACCGTGCTGGGCAGCAGTGGTGTCAGGACTCACTGTGTGACCCCGGCCCACAAGAAACACAGAGTCTAGTCAACTGCCCGAGAAATAACCTGACAAATATCAATGCAGGGATGTAGGGATCCCTGGTGGGTAAGGGGGCTCAGGGCACCCGACCCAGGCCTTAGATGCTGAATTCGGGGGGAAGGTTTTCTGAAGAAGGTGACATCCGTGGCTGGCCTCCTTCCTCCCCTCCCCCTCCAAAAGGTGGTTTGGTTCTCCAGGTCTAGGGAGTAGGGAGCGGCATGAGCTGAAGCATGGAACTAGGACATTGGTGTTCAGAGCAGAGGTGGTGGGTGTGGAGGAGAAGGAGGGAGCCAGGTAGGGCTGCACAGGTAGGCAGGGGCCAGACCAAGCAAGGACTTTACTTGCTAGGTCAGAAAGTCTGGACGTGCTCTTTCTTGCAGGTCCTGGGGAGACCCAAAGCCAGCCTTAGAGCAGTGGTGAAAGCTGAGTGTGAGGAGAGGGGCAGGTCTGCAGAAAGCGGGGGCCCCTGGGAGGCGTGCTTAGTCAGTATGGCTGGCTTTAATCCCTCTTCATAGTATAAAAGTCCAATTTAGGCTGGGTTGAGATGCTGTTTCATGATATAATTTTTTAAAGATGTATTTATTTATTTGAGACAGACTGAGCAAGAGCTGGTGGAGGGAGGGGCTGACAGAGAGGGAGAAGCAGACTCCCCGCTGAGCAGGGAGCCCACCAAGGACATGGGGCTCAATCTCAGGACCCCAAGATCATGACCTGAGACAAAGCCAGGTGCTTAACCGGTTGAGCCACCCAGGCACCCCTCATGATATAGTTCTTAACAGTCAAGAGAGAAAGAGAGAAAAATTGCTGGGCCCTTTTCCCAAGGGCAGTCAAGGGCTTTCCTAGCTGTTGCCTCCTGCACACCTAGTTTATGGATCTTATCAGATTTGAACTTTCTGCTGTAAACAAATCAAGGAGAGATTTATCACTACATATTTATTTTTAAGAAGGGGAAATATAGTTTGTTAAATAACCATTTGAGTTGAGAACATGCATCAGGGTATGGAGGGAAAAAAACAGTGTTTAGTTGAGCAGGCAAGATACCTTCCCCCCCCTAAATATCTCAGGGGATGTCAGTAATGTAGTAGGACAATACTTTTATTCCCCCCCCAATATAATACAACTAATCCACAAATATAATCTTGTGCTGTGTTTCTTCAGGGTCTCTGAATTATAAGCAAAAAGGCAAGCAAATATTGTGACTATAAATCTGTTTAGGGACCTGAGCCCTTTTGACTTTCAGGTTTCTCCCTGCTTTTGTACGAATCCAGGAAGACTCCCAGCAGTCCCAGATGCCCCTCCCCGATCAAGTAAAGCTCAGCCCTGGTCGGGACAGCCTCTCCCTTGGTTTCCCCAGTGCAATCCTGAAGTCAGAATTTCCCAAAGACCTTGATCAACACTGAAAAAGGATAACGTTTAGATAACCCAAGAAACAGAAAACTCGAGGCCAGGTTTTTTCTCCCTCCAAAGCTTCTCCCCCTTTTCCCCCCACCCCTGCCCTACCTGAGCACCTTGCTTCCAGCTGCCTGGCCTAGCTCCAGACGAAATGTCACCCGACTGCCCTGTGCAAGGGGGCTGGTCTCTGACCCCCTCGCAGCTGCCAGGCTCAAGGCAGAAATGCCAGCTATGGGGCTCACCAGAAGCCCCACTCAGCTTGGGTTTCCAGACCAAAGAACAGGAAATGGCTGAGCCTCCATAAGTTGAGAGTAGTGAGACATAGCTTGACCCTGCCGAGTCCTCCCACAGGTCCTGAAATGACCCTGCACACACTAGTCCTTCCTCCCTGCTCTCCCTAACATGCCTCTCCAAACCACCACCCTCCCCCGCCCGGCCCCCAGTCCACCTGGCTTACCCTCCTTGGATGAATCACTCTGAAATGCTGCTTTTACCAACGCACTCTCCTGGACCGAACCTCCTTCCTGCCAGCAAGAAGACAGATGCTAGAGCCTTACTTTACCAAGCTGTCATGTCCTGATTTTTCTGTCATCCCCAACAGCACCCCCACCTCCCCAACAAGCCTTCTGTGTCCCCATGCTCTGCCCTGCCTCCACCTTTGCTCTGTGACCTCACCTGGAACACCTCTGTTTGCTCCCCTGCCTGTCCAAAGGCTTCCTGTCCTTCAGGGCCTAACTCAGCCTCTGACCCCTGCGCCTGCTCTTCTGAACCTTTCTTTATAGCCCTAAGCTGTATGAGCCACATCTGTTGTTCCTTCTTTGCTGTGTAGCCGAACACCTTGTCTGTGCCACTAACTCAGGCCCTTACATGACACTGGTGTGTGTGAGTGTCTGCGGCTGTTTTCAGCTCCTCAAGAGAAGGAGCCATCTCTTCACCCCTTATACCATCTTCTTTGCAGTTTATAGCACAAAGAAGTTGCTTGGTAAATATTCTCTAGGGTGAGTTGAAGTTTAAAATGTATATATCATTTTTCTAAAGACTTTGTTAACTGGAACACACTGCCCCCGACTGTATGCTCTAACAGAGCTTTGAACCGCATTCAGGATAACCTCAGAAAAACCTCAGAGCCGAGTTTCACGATTTTGGAAACCTTTAGCCATGTTGAAGGTTTAAATTTACACATGGTAATTATACACCCACCAGTAAAAAGCACACATCTGGAGATGTGTAATCCCTTGGGAAGCTGTAGACCCAGCCGAGGTGACAGACGGAGGAAGCAGATGTCCTGGAAAATAGAAATAATTCCAAAATATTTATTTATGTGAAGTCTATTTATTTATTTGTTCAATCCCTGCACCCGATGTGGGGCTCGAACTCTTGACCCCTGAGATCAAGAGTCCCATGTTCCTCCAACTGAGCCAGCCAGGCGCCCCAAATCCCAAAATACGTATGAAAGCAGGCCTTCAACTGCTACCAGCTCCCTCTTGGACTACCACCAACGCTGGCGACTTTGTGTAGAAGGGAGAGAGGAAGTGGAAATGAAAACCTAAGGCTGCACCTCCACGGATGGCAGCGGGTAGGACTGGAACTCGGGCTCGAGCCGGTCAGCCCTGTTTGTGTGCGTGTGTGTGTGTGTGTGTGTGTCCACACACAGAGCCATGTGGTTTAACTGATGGATACGCCCGGGTGTCTGCTGACCCTGTTGCTGAGGAGAGGACTCTGACGGATAAGCCGTATTGAGAGTTACGTTGAGATGATTCTGGCCTGGGTTTTTTGGCCACCATGTGGGCGTTTCCTAAAAACATTTGATTTGGGTCATCAAAACCCCTGCTTTGATTTTTTTTTAGTAATATGGCCCTTTAAAAATTAGAGCACTCTGAGTAGCAGTGGACAAAACCAAATTTGTTTTAAAGTCCCTGCAGGCAGGACTTGGGCTTCCTTTTGATTATTCAGTGTCAGGCCTTACATCCCAATCATTGTAAACCAGGGGGCAGCAGACAGGAGGACCCCAGTCAGAGAAACAAGATGCATTTGAAACCCACGTCTATGGCAGGAAGGCAGGGAGGGTGTCCTCACTGGGGAGTGACTCGCTCTGTCCTCGAGTTCTCAGTGCTGCGCTCTGGCCGGGCACGTGCGAGAAAGAGGCTCGGATCTCTCCAGTTTCCTCCAGTCCCATGAGCTGCTTTTGTCAAGCCCTTCATTCCCCCGGTAGACTCCTAGATAGTCCCCGCACCTCCATCCTGTACCCCCTGCTCCATTCCTTGCTGTGTTGTGACCCTCGGGGTAAAGACCGAAGTCCTTCACACAGCTCACTAAACTCTTGGCCGTGTGGCACCTACTTCCCTCCCCAGGCACTGCGTCCTACCCCCCACCGTGCTGCACTCCAGCTATTTAAAAACCGTGCTTGGGGTTCCAGATGCCAACTCTGTTCTGTTGCCTCTAGGCATCTCTGTGCTCGTCCTTTGGAATGCCTATTCCCCAGTGCCTTTCCTGTGTTTAAGTTCTGTCATCTTCAGCTCACAGTTTAAACATCACCTCCTCAGGAAGCCCTCCCTGACCACCCCACACATGGGGCTGGGGTCCCCCTGGATACCCCTATAGTGACCCTGTTTGGCAGTCTTGTCTCCCAGGGGCTTGTGCTCTTGGAGGCCTGAGACTCTGCCTTTGTCCCAGAGTCTAGCACAGTGCCTGGCTATATGCTTAAACAGTATTTATTAAATGAAAGAATGTGAAATAAATGCTCAGGGCTGAATGTTCTGCTTCCGCCAGAAAATCTGCATTTTAGCCAGTGTCCTGAGAAACCTGACGCCTTCGCCTAGAACAGTGAATCCATGCCAGCAATGGGGAAGGCTGAGAAAGCATCTAGTCCAGTTGTCCCAAACTCGTATGCATCAGAGCCACCTAGGGAGTTGTTAAAAATTACAGTTCCCCTGGCCCTGGACCCATGAAGGAGCCAGGAAGCTGTATCAGTCAAACTCTTCTGAAGAGTTTGACTAATATTTGGGAACCATTGATTTAGTCCAGCTTTCTCTTTTTACCAAAAGGAAGACGGAGACCAGGAGGGCTAGGTGATATAGCAAAGATTGTATAGCTTATAAGTAGCACAGCCCGGAATGGGCTCTCTTCTGATTGCAACTCCCACTCCAAAAGTTCCAGTAACTGTAGCAGGACAAGGGGGACCTTCAAGAGAGAGCTCCAGGCCATCTTGGCAGCCTCTGCTGTCTCTCTGGGTGTTGAGCTCTGCCTTCTACCCTGAAATCTAATGTAGATAGATAGTAGCTATTATATATTAGAATGTATTGTATATCTATATTAGAATATATACTGTATATTAGAAATATATACATATATTTCAGCACTTGTACCTTTCTGCATTTCTTTAGAAAAGAAGCGGGCAAAGGTAGCTGAACAGCTCACACCCCCCATTCAGGAGGAACCTGAGCCCGTTAGCAATGTCCTACAAGGGGATGACATTCTTGCCTTAGCCATTAAGAAGGAAAACCTGAAGAAGGTAAGGATAAAGTCCAGGGGTCCCTTCCTGCAGGAGCATTTCCGGGTCGGTCGTGTGGTCTAGAACGTCAACCATATCCACTGTCTCTCCACCATCTCCCTACTCAGAGGGAGTATCTAATTCCATGGAAAAATTGAACACGGATTCTTTGCACTTTTGCATCTAAAGGAATTTACTATGTTGTTTGTTTTAACATTGCAAAGAGTCCTATAGAACCCTAGGGAAATGAGATGTTGAGGTGTCTTGCTTCCCATGGAGGCAAGTGCCTGTCGCCTCATTTTACAGAAGGGAAAACGAGTCTGAGAAGCACGTTACAGATGTGGGTACAGCTGCTAAACCCTAACTCCCTGCTTTACCTGGAAGAGTCAGCCACTTCTCACCTGCACTGTCTGGAGGATTTAAATGTTCCTTTTTTCCTCCCGGACATTACTGAGCCTTACGTCTGTTGCCTCGGCATTTCCTCGACAGACCATATGGACAGAGCTGTAGCGACAGATTTGTCAGCCTTCAGGAATTCCACCAAGAATTAGGACAGAGGAGATGGGTGGTGTTTTTTTCCTCCTCCTGATCTCAAGTGGAATTCTCCTCTTGTTTTGTTTTGTTTTGTTTTGTTTTTTTAGCAACACATTCCTCGCTTTATTGAGACACAAGCTAGACCTGCCATTACCCAGAAATTTATCGTCCGTAAGCTCAAGCCCAAGGATCCGAAGAGGAAGGTCTGCCACTTGGTAGCACGTCCTGCCACTCCAGATGCAGCCACGAAGCCCCTGGACTACTCTGGTAGGGCCCAGCCTTGGCCCTGGCGGCCCTGGCCTCCTGAGTTCATGGGCCAGCCTTGAGAGGAAGCTGGATCACCGTCAGAAAGTAACCCCCTAGAAACGCTGACATGAGCTAGCCCTTCCCCTCCTCTTTCCCCCAGGCCCAGGTGACAGCTTCCATGGCTGTGACCAGATCCTGCCCCATCACATCTTGGGGAGTCTCCAGGACTTTAAGAGAATTGCAGTTGCTCAAGGGAACACCCAGGTTGGTTTGTAAGAGCTGCTGGGAGGGGAGAAGTCCCTGAAGTCATGCCGGCGTTAACCACCGGAGTCAAGCAGGACTGGAGCACTGGGGTTATAGAGACAGTTCTGTCTCAGCCCTGTAGTCTGAAGTGCTCGTGCCCCCCCCCCCCAGAGTGAAGCCCCTTTAAACTAGCTTCAGCTGAAGTCAGCAGTTCACTATAAGAATACAGAGGTGCCTCAAGGAACCCCAAAGCCAGAGTGTGTCAGCTCCAGTTAGACTGGACCCGGAGAGGCATCAGGGCTCGGGGCTCCCCCGTTGCCCTCTGCTTCTCTGTGCACCAGCTTCATTATCCCTTCTCCAAAGCCTGGCCTGCTCTCCTCTTGGGGGCACACGGTGAAGGGGGGTGGCTTCCCACAGCTCCCGGGGCCGTGTGTCTGTCTGTCTGTCTGTCTGACTTTCCCCGGCATGCAGTGCTCTGCTTGCTCTCAGCTCCTTTGCTTCCCTGGCTCCAGGCAAAACATCTCTGATGGGTCTGCTGCTAAGAGGCCTGGGGTCATATAAAAATGGCTCTGTTGCCTGCAGGTGGAGGTGTCAATTAGTGTCAGTTGTGAGGGGGACAGAGGGACTGCTAGTGGCCAACCACTGTCTCAGAACAAAGGTTCCCATCTGAAGGAGAGGGTTCTGACGGCAGCTTCCAAGGCTCCCTGGTTCCGTCCCTCGCTACATTAGGGTCCAGAAGAGGAGGGACTCTGAGCAGAGGGGGAGGACAGCAAGGGGTGAGGCCTGGAGGTCTCCGCTCAGCGCCGGCCCCGCACCTGCTCGCTACCCTCCGCGCACTCTCCCTGTACTTTGCAGCTGGCTGAGCTGATACGCAGCCCGCCGGGTCTAGTGACCCTCATCTCGGCTAAAGAAGAGCCAAAGCAGAAAGTCCCCAAAGAAAAGAAGCCCCATCCCTGGGCCCCACCTCCTCAGCACAACTTTCTCAAAAACTGGCAGCGCCACATCGCCCTGCGGAAGAAGCAACAGGAAGCCCTCAGTGGTGAGCCAAGTGGACAGGGTTCCCGCTGGCCCTCGGCCACCACTGAGGCTCCGCTGCCGTGTTTTTCTGTCCCTCTCCCTGGCCCAAGCCTGGATTCAGGCTGGTCACACTGTGCCAACCACTCCAAGTGCGTCTTGCTCTTAGTGGGTCCTGAAATCGGCCCAGCCATGGGGCTGACCAGGCTCATGTTAGGGCCCCTGTTCTGACCTGAGGGAGGGGCTGGGCTGCATTCTTGGCTCTTGTGCTCTCTAGAACACCTGAAGAAGCCAGTGAGCGAGCTGCTGATGCACACTGGGGAGACCTACAGACAGATCCAGGAGGAACGGGAGCTCATTGACCGCATACTTGCAACACAGCATGATGGGAAGGTAAGGGCAGAGTTCCAAGTGCTCTGTGAGGAGGGGGTCTGGGCCCAGGGATGGCTGCCTCAGGTTGCATAGTTAGGAACAAAAAAGTCTGCTCATTGCAAGGCATTGTTAAGCCCTCAAGGCCTTCACTAAATCCTGTTATTGGTCCATTTATCAGGCGTTCGGCCGCCTGGCTAGCTAGGTTACTCAGCCTGTGGTGGTCAGTGGTAGGCAATTTGAGGGGAAAGATATCACGGGTCCTGGGTTATTAGAATAGTCTCAGTGTTCTGAAAGCTGAGGCTCCAGCTTTCAGGTGACCCCGGGCACCATCCTGTGCTGTGGTCTGTCAGCGCGGTGCCTCTGTGGGCCCACGTCGTCCGTCTGGCCTGTCTGGCAATCTGACAAAGTGGGTGCTTCTGTCCTGCTGTCAGGGCAGCAGCGAATCCCCCGACGGAGGGCATCTGAAGTCTGTGGTGCTCTTCTCCCCTGGGGCCTCCCGCCTCCACCAGCCTCTCTCCCAAGTGCCCAGGTGATCTGACTCCCATGTCCTTCCTGGCCAGTGCCGTGAGGAGACCAGTGGGTTCTGGAGTCGCCTGGAATACTTGGGAGATGAATTGACGGGTCTGGTAATGACAAAGACGAAAGCTCAGCGTGGCCTCCTGGAACCAATCACTCACGTCAGGAAGCCCCAGTGCATCCAGGCGGAGATGGGTAAGCAGCAGGCTGGAGACGCACCGAGAGCTTGCGGCTGGCCTCGAAGGGGGGATCTCTCTCGAGTGAGAACGGCCTGGGATGGAGGCCCATGATCCCTGGCGGTGCAGCCCCTGCGGCAAGACAGCGAGGGGAGGGGGAGGCGAGTGGGAGCAGGGGCCGTGGGGCTGCTCTGTCCACGCGGCCGCCATGGCTCATGGTCATCGAGCACCTGGAATGTGGCCAGTGTGGACGCAGGTGTGCTGTGTGAACTACACACTGGGTTTCGAAGATTAGTACTAAAAGCTATACTTTATTAATCATTTTTATATTGATTACATGTTGAAATGCTACTATTTTTGATCTGTTGGGTTAAACGATATTACTAAAGTGAATCTCAAACCTGTCTCTTTTCACCTTTTCCAATGTGGCATCTGGGGAATTTTAAATGACGTCGGTGGCTTGGATTTGTGGTTTGCATGCTGTTTCTATGCGGCAGCCCTGCTCTGAAGGCTGCTGGGCCGCCTGGGGTCAGCCCCCAGCTGTGTTGGCTTTGCGAACTCCAGCGAGTTACTTAAGCTCTCTGGTCCTCAGTTTCCCCATCTGTAAAGTACTGTGGGATGTGAGAGTGTTAAAGGAGACAGGGCGTGTAGGAAGAGGTCTGGGCTGGTTGGTCAGCACTCGGTCCAGTGCAGCTGCTCTTATGATTATGCCCCGGAGGTTTGCAGGGTGGCAAGCTGATCTTGGAGGACTCGTGCATAGGGCAGCTGAGGCCGTAGGTATGGGGCGGGAGGACCGGATTCCAGCCGCACAGGGAAGCTGTGGTTTCCCCTTTCCCAAGGTGCTCGCAGAGCCCTTGAGAGTGGGTGGGGAAGTGGCCCCCGCGGCCGACTGTGCTGAGGGCCCCTGGACCCCGCTGCTCCAGGGCTGCCGGCTCAGGAGGAGGCTCGGTACCGCCACACCTGGGATCGGAGTCTGTTTCTGATCTACCGACGCATGGAGCTGCAGAGGCTCCTGGCGGAGCTCGATTTCAGCCAGCAGGTCAGTACGCCTCTGGGCCGGCTCCGAAGCCCCTTCGCCACGCGCCCATCTTTCAGTCAGCTAATCTTCCCTTTCTCGGTCTCTCTGAGGATATCGATGGCCTGGAGGTGGTGGGCAGAGGGCAGCCTTTCACGTCTGTTAAGGTGGAAGACGACTCAGTATTTGACAGGAGCCAGGAAAGTTCCTCTGAAGACACGGTGTCCTTGTGAGTTGGCCTGGGCCCTGGGGGGAGAGGTTGGAAAGTGTGGCTTCCCCCGGCACCCACAGTGTAAAGGGCAGACTCCCCCCTCTGAAATCCAGGTGCCTCCATCCCAGCCTCTCTCTGGGCCCCTTCCAACACCTATGCCAGCTTTTCTGCGACCTTCTGCTCCCTTCCAGGAACCAGCCCCTAATGGGGATTTCCCAGCCATTCCTTTGCTGGTAAATGCCGTGCATGCCGAATGGCCGTGAGTGAAGAGTTTGTGTGTGTCCAAGAAGTGCCCACCTGTAGGAATAGAGCAGGATGAAGCGAAGCCCAAGTGGAGCTGAGGGTACTCCATCAGAGGGCAGAGCCAAACACCTCCCCAGACCTCCCGGCAGCCGTTTCCCTGGGCTTCATGGGGCAAGACTGTGGTAGCCTCGGGGAAGATAAGTCGTTAGTTTTTCCTGCAGAGACTTCGCCAGTTACCCTGATGTGGTCCCCGTGCCTATTCTTGGCCCTTCTCTGCTGTTCTGTGGGAAGCCAGCTTGCTGGATCAGAGGCAGTAACCCACAGGACAAGGTAAAACCGCTTCCACCCTCACCCCCCTGCTGGCAGGGCCTCCAGAGGCACAGTCCCAAGGTGGCTGTGGCTGTCACAAGAAACCTGGACAGTCACCTATTTGCATTTTTATCTGGTCATGCATTCAGCATGTCTGAAAATGGTAACAGCAGTGCTAACTTGCGCGGGAATAAAATCACAAGGCTGAAAAGAGACTGTCACAAGCCACCCAGTTTGTACCTAGCCCCAAGCATGTAAATTAGCAAACCTTCTCAAACAGGTATGGCTTTAAGAAGGTTCTAAAGTAGTCTTCGGGGGGCGCCTGGGTGGCTCATTCGGTTAAGCGTCCAACTCTTGATTTCGGCTCAGATTATGATCTCGGGGTCATGAGAGTGAGCCCCATGTCACCCTCCATGCTGGGCGTTAAACCTACTTAGGAGTCTCTCTCTCTCCTGGGCGCCTGGGTGGCTCAGTGGGTTTAGCACCTGCCTTTGGCTCAGGTCGTGATCTCAGGGTCCTGGGATCCAGTGCCACGCCTGGCTCCCTGATCAGTGGGGAGTCTGCTTCTCCCTCTCCCTCTGCTCCTCCCCACTGCTCATGCTCTCTATCTCCCTCTGTCTCAAATAAAAAAATGAGAAAAGATGCTTTCTCTCTCCTTCTTCCTCTGCCCCTCCCCCCCAACCTCCCTCCCAGTCCACCTCCCCACTCCCACTTGCACGCATGCCCGGCTCTCTCTTTTTTTCTCTTAAAAAAAAAAAAAGACTAGATCTCCCGTCTAGACTAGATCTGCTCCAGATCTAAGAGCAGAACTCTTCATCAGATATAAAATCTGTTTTCTCTCCCCTTCTTGCTGGGGATGGCAGCCTCAGAGACAGCCACTATTGGGGCACAATGACAGCACTCAGAGCACCCAGACCCTGGAGGACTGGGACACGGGCCTTTCAGTGCCAAACTCAGAAAAGTCCCCGGCAAACCAGGATGAATTGGTCACCGTCGACCAGAGCCTCCCTCAAACATTTCTCACATCTTCTCCTTCCCTAGAAGCATGTTGGAATTGCTGTCCGCTTGACCTTCGAAACTCTAGAGGGGGAGAAGACATCTTCGGAACTGACCGTGGTCAATAACGGCACAGTGGCCATCTGGTACGACTGGCGGCGGCGGTCCCAGCTGGACTCTTTCCAAGGCCTGAAGAGAAACAGGATGCCGCGGTTTTATTTTAACAACCGGGAAGGTACCTGGCTGCCCTGCTCCCTGCCTCCTGTCCTCGCTCTGTGAGGAGCCAAAGTTTGGCCAATGCTCCTGCAAGGTTGAGCCGCTGTCCCCTGCCTCATCCCTCCCATTTCTGTGTCTGCTCTGAACTGTTCATGTCTGTTGGGGGGACGGTCAAACTCTTGAGAACACAGGGAGGCGAGTCACCAGGGAGCAGAAACTTTCTGGGATTCAGTTACCTATATGCTCAGGCGTGAGGCTAGGATGACCCCCCATCCCTGTTTGCCTGGAACTTCCCAGTTTTTGTCCCACATCCCAGGAGACCCCTCAGTTCTGGGCAAACTGGGATGTCGGTCACTCTGCCTGGGGCTCAGTTAACTGTATATGCCTAGGCTTAGGGCTCAGTTAACCCTATACATGCAGGCTTGTGGCCCAGCTAGCTCCTGTGTGGTGAAAACCTCTGTCTCGGTCCCTCTCAGGTGTGATTCTGCCTGGAGAAACGAAAACCTTTACCTTCTTCTTCAAGTCTTTGCAAGCTGGGATCTTCAGGGAATATTGGGAGTTTGGGACCCACCCCACCCTATTAGGAGGGGCTCCCCTGCAGGTCAATCTCTACGCTGTCTCCCTGACCCAGGACATTTTTAGGGAAGAAAGGAAGTTACTGAAGGTAAGAGACGCAGGACCTGGGGACCGTGGACACCAGATAGGTTCTCCTGGACTTCTTCCTGGTGCTGCCTGCGGGGATCCTGCTTCCCCCAGCCCCAGAGGTGAAATTTTCACAAGGGGGCAGCTGCTTTGCTCCACACACACTCCCTAGGGCTTTGTGAGGTAAAAGGTGGGCGGTGGGGAGAGGAGGAACAGCTTTCTGTCCCACTCAGCCTGGAGGCCCACAGAACTGCTAGAAGGACCATTTGTTCACTGTTGTCTGACGCTATCTGGTGGGTGGGATTTAACTGACAACCTTTCAGAACCAGAGAGAACAACCTAACTAGTGGGGCTGACACCTGGAGAGAGTGAGGTGGGCCCTGGGCCCCAAGTCGGTTCCAGAGCTGGCCAGCTGGGGCAGAAAGCTGCCCTGTTTCTACTGTGGCGCCCAGATAGGAGCCAACTACTTTAGCTGGGGCTCGGCCCACCGTGAGCACAGGTAACGTGGACAAGTGCCACGTCTGCTTTACTTGCTGACTGTAGGACCTCCCTCTTGAGAGGGACGCCCCCTCCCACTCTTCCTGTGACACCAACTGTGTGACCAAGCCACATTCGCACCAGGGCCCAAACCGTGTGGCCCCTGCTCCTTCCCTTCCTCCTAACCTGGGGAAATGCTGACTGTGACCTTCTGGCCCCATGAGGGAGCAACATCTCTGGGCCTGGCTTCCCCCCAGTAGCCTGTCAGCGTCTTCTAGGGAACAGCAATATTTGGCGATACCCAGGGGTTTTGAGTCTGGGAACAGGAGTGTGTGAGCGTTTGTGTGTGTGTGTCTGTGTGTATGAGAGAGAGACAGAGAGACGGTGGCAGGAGCTCAACCCCTAGGAAGGCACAAAGTCCTGAGGGCTCTAGCTCCCCTTGAGGATGCAACATGTTTTCAAAAGCCTGAGCCGCCATCTTGTCGCGCCTTCCTTTCCCCAGCGCAAGCTGGCTGCCCACGAAGCAGTCACCATCGTGGAGAGCGTGCTGCAGGAGCTGCTGAGTGGGATCCTGACCCCGGAGCGTGCACAGTCCCCCGTGGACGCCTATCTCACCGAGGAGGACTTGTTCCACCATCAGAATCCTCGGGTACAGGCCCAGCAGCAGCCCCTGTGCCCTCACGCGGGCCCGGGCTCGTTCTGAGCACCTTCCATGAGTAACTCACTTTCTCCTCACGGCAGCCCGGGGACGGGGGTACTGTGTATCTCCTCGCTTTCCGGTGAGGAAACTGAGGCCCAGGGCGGTTAAGTAATTTGCCCAAGCAGTAAGTGGATGCTTGGTCAGGATAGAGCTTCACAAGCTCCTTCCTTCAAACCCCATCTTACTTGGAAATGCAAATACCGAAAAAGCTCTAAGTTGGAGACAAGGTGGAAGGGGAAGTGAGGAGCTGCTCTGGCCACAGCGGCTCCTGCTGGCTGCCTCCCTGTAGCCTCCATCCGTGCTCTTGCTCTCGAGGGAATGGGGAAACCGGAGCAGGCCGGCTGGGACTCTGGGGACCCCCCCCATCACGTGGCTTTGCTTGCCTTTGCTGCAGCTGCATTACCAGTACCAGGTGGTAGAAAGCCTGCACGGCCTGTGGCGCCAGTACTTGGTCCTGACCCCCAAGGCCCAGGAGGCCAGGCCCAGTGAGGAGGAGCACCTCAGCCCTAGGACCCGGGCTGCCGCGACTCCACCAGCCTCCTCCGAGAAGCCCTCCATGATCAGGGAGCCTTCCGCACACTTCAAGAGCCCCATCTCAGAATCCCAGCTGTCCCGGCCGGAGAATGAAACCTTGAGGGACTCCCGAGATGCTTTTGGGTCGCAGAAGCCTGGGGCAGGGGCGCGGGTGTCCCAGGGGAAGAGCATTATGGAGGAGATCCTGGTGGAGGGGAGCCCAGACCCGTGGAATACCAAGAGCCCCTGGGAACTGGATGGCCTTCCCCCACCTGAATGGAACCTCTGCTTGGAAGATTTCAGAAAGGTGCTCCCCTGGCTCTGCAGGGGTGGGTAGGTTGGAGGTCCCGGCCCTGGCAGTCCCCCTGGCCCCCATGGGCCAAGAAACCCTTCTGAGGGCCTGGAGGAAGAAGTCTCTTGGGTCATCTCTTTCTGTCTCGGGTGCTTAGGCGTCATGATGCAGTGGGGAGGGGGGGTTCCCTCTCTGACCCAGGCATACCTTGGAGAAGCGGTTCATGGGTACATAGTTCTGGGGGAGGTCCGCGCTCCATGGCCGCATCTGCTCCTGGCCATCTGCCCTCACCGAACCAGGCCCGTCACTAGAGGACGCAGGGACCTTTGGTGTCCTGGGTGGGACCGCTGCCCATGGTACCTACAACCCCACCAGGCAGTGATGGCACTCCCCGAGGAGAGCCAGAGGGAAGACGCCCTCGTCAGGCTCAACAAAGCAGCCCTGGAGCTCTGCCAGGAGCAGAGGCCCCTGCAGTCTGACTTCCTGCACCAAGTGTGGTAAGTGTCCCCCTCTCCCCTCCCCCACCCAGAGCTGGCCCCACCTCCCCTCTGTGGCATCTAGCCTGTGGTTCTGGGAACGAGTCCTAAGGCTCCCTGGAGCCCAGGTGCAGAAAGGTGCTGAAGACACTCCCCGCTTTGGCACCTGGCACAGCAGCCCCCTTGCCGCCTACCCCCTCTGGAGCAGTTAGAGCAGAGGGAGCACCCAGTCTCTCTCCCACTCTCTTGCCCGGTTCCTTCTCAGTGAGCAGAGGAATGGGCCAACGAGGAACCGGAGGGCAGCGAGGAAGGGGCACAGTGAGGCCATGAAAAGCCTCATCTCTCCTGTGCAACTTGCTTGGCTATGCGTGGGTGCCTGCAGTGGGGCCCTCAGGAAATCTCACGCAAGTTCCCCCACTCCCTTCAGGCTGGACCCAAGTCTAGCTAGGGTCTCAAGCTGGAGGCTAGACTGACCTAACCGTTGTCCTAGGCCACTTTTTCCAGGCTGCCGCCTGAGGGAAGCCAGATCCCTATCTGAGCGCGGGCACAGGTGCTGGTGAGGCTGCTGGCCTGTCCATGGTAGCTCCCGGCACCCCTGTCTTAGAAGGGAAGGACCCATGCCTCCACACGTCCAAGGGCAAATGAGGGGTGATGGCTTTCTCCAGTGTGCCTTGCTCTCTAGTTTGCAGCTGTGGCGGGATGTGATCGATGGCCTGGTGAGCCATTCCCTGTGGCTAAGGGCTCTGCTGGGCCTGCCCGAGAAGGAGACCGTCTATTTGGACATTCCAGAAGAGCAAGGTCAGACTGCAGCCGCGCACCGTGTAGCCTCCCCACCCCTCCACCCAAATGGCAGTGGCACCTCAGCCGTGTGCGCCCTTCTGGGGGGGGCCTCTGTCAGGTTTATCCATGGAGTAGGTCCCGTTACCCTCCTGTCTGCTGTCAGGATTTGGGACCTAGAAGCCACCTATGTGACCACCTTCATTCAGTCCCCTGGTTTTACAGGCGGAGTGCCAGAGAGGTCCTATGACTTGCCACACCATAGGTGGGGCGGTGGTGGAGCTGGGACTGGAACCAGGCCTCCCACCCCTGCCCCGCAGGTCACACACCTGAACTGGGGGCTCTGCTCCTGTCTGGGAGCACGAAGGTCTCAGGACCCTTGGCTTTTCCCACCCTGCCTGTGGGGTCCGTCAGGCCAGGTCACGCGGTCTTCCACTTACCTCCCTTAGATAGAAAGTCTCCTCCTGGCACGGAAGTGAAAATAACTACCACGAAATTTGGGAAGGAGGACCGGAAAGGGGCAGCCCAGGAAAAGAAGCAGCTGGGAATCAAAGAGGACAAAAAAGCAGCCAAGTTGCCAGGGAAAGAGGCATGCCGGGACATAGGGTGGGCCTCAGGAGGTGTCGGAGGGGCTGTGGCAGGTGGGCGCTCACTCTAGCATGAGGCCCTGGCTCTCCCAGTGAGCTGCTCTTGAGAAAGCCCTGGACCTCCCCGGGGAGCTCCAGAAGGCTATGCGTGTCTCCATCTCTCCAAGCAGGACCGTTCAAACAGCAAGAAGCACAAGGCAAAGGATGACAAGAAACCGACGAAGTCTTCGAGTCGGGACAGGCTTTCCTTGGAAGACCCTGCCCCTGACAGCACGACCCCTTCTCAGGAACCCATAGACCCCCTGGTCATGGAGAAGTACACCAGGGGGCTGCAGACAGAGGTGAGGGCAAGAGCCCTGCGCCCAGCTCGCACCTGCTCTGCGGGCCTTCCTCCCCTCCCTCATCTGTCCCATTGATTCCAGAAGCAATCAGTGCCTAGTGTGTCCATGCTGGAAGACGGAAGCAGAGCCGCCCTTGTGAAGGGCATCCTAGTGTGCAAGACAGACCTCGTGCACAAGCGACACACCCCGTATGTTAGGTGGCAAGCACTCTGGAAGAGAGAGAGAGAACCCGGGGCCAGGGGTGGGGAAGGCCTGGGTGCCAGCAGGGAGCCTCCCTGAGAAGGGGACATCGAACAGACTTGAAGGGAGGTGAGAGGTGGCCCTGTGGCCATGGAGGAAGAGTGCCCTGGGCAGAGGGGGCAGCTAACTCAGGGGAGAGAGTGGGCCGGGAGGACAGAAGGCAGGGAGGCCACCGAGAGGGAGCAAGTCACAAGTCAGGTGGGGCTCTGCAGGCCACTGTGTGGATCTAGGGTTTTTCTGAGTGACATGAGAAGTCCGCAGGGGTTCGAATGGAGGAGTGACACAGTGTGACTTGGGAGATCACTCTGGCTGCAGTTAGGAAAACAGACTGGAGGCACAGAGCGGCAGCCCCTCCCCTTTCTGCTGCTCCCACTTCCCCTCTGCCTGAGGTGCCCTTGGTAGAGATGTCCCTGGGGGGGAACAGCCTGTCGTAGAGTGAATTTCCAGCAAGTGTAAGGGTTGTGGCGCACTGGAGAGACTTCATGCTGGCACGTTCTTAAGCTGCAAGTCCGGAGAGATTCACCCAGGTATTGTGTTCCGTTCTTTGTTATTGTTTCGGAAGAGAGGTCCACAAAGCCACACTTGATTGTCACCGTGTCTAATGGCGGTGCTTTGTCTGCCTCCGGTGTGGACGGCTAGATGGTAGGGATTGCGTCATGGACATTGTGGTAACGCCCCAGATCGCATTTGAGCAGAAGTTCCATTTGCTGCTGGTGACATCACACGATTTCTGAAGGTTGATGGGGTTTAGAAAGGAATCCGAGGGCTCTCTGGAATGAAGAATCAGCTTGTCAAGGCTCCTGTGGTCCAGCCCCATGGGAGGGCACGGTCCTGGGGACATTTCAGTCTGTGGATCTATGATCTTACCAGAAGGAAAGCTGACCCCTGGGTGGCCGGGGTGGAGCTGGACCACCCACCCCCGGGGCTACATGGGTACCGTTCCCTGGAATTACCCCTTTAACCACTCCAGGCTCTTGTGCCCCCATATGTCCCAAAGGCTTGGTGCAGGATTACTTCCCCAGGCAGTTTGAAAAATAAAACTATTTGTAAAAACAAAAGTTCCACAGAAACGCCGCAGGTTTGGTTTTACCCCTTCTGCGGCTCTTCCGTCTTGGTGTAGACCTGTCCAGCCTCATCGCAGGCTGGGAGCTCGCTGTCCGCAGAGCGAACCTCTGGCTGTGGTTTCACCCCGTTCTTCCAGGTCTACGGGCTGCTGGACACCCTGGTGACTGATCTGATGGTCCTGGCTGACGAGCTCAGACCCGTAAAGGATGTCGAGGAGACTTTACGTTTTTGTACCTGACTCATGTGCCCCAGAGGCCTTCTGGGAAACTGGTTGACAAACAAATCAATAAAGAACCTTTAGGTTCCCACCACTTCCTTTAGGCCTTCATGTCTTGGATGTCGGATCTTGATGAGGGCAGCTCATGGCCGGGGTCTTCCATGTCCCACCTCCCTTAGATTCTCCTCCTCCTAGTTCCTGGAGCCATCCGACAGGAGGAAGGAGAAACACACCCGGCAGGTGATGTGTGGGATGATAAGCAGAAGAGCAAGTTGGTACCAGGACAAGGAATGAATCAGGTGACAGGACAGACAGCATCACCCCTTGAAATCCCCTCCTCTGACCTTCCTTGACCCACACTTTTGGGGTCACGCTTCCTGGAACCAGGTCTTCCCCAGGTGTCATCACCCAGCATGACCAAGTGTGAGACCAGGGGAACTGGACCCCCTGGGGCCTAGCTCCCTGAGATCCTCCCACTTCAGCTGCGTCAAGGGCCTGGTCCCAGTCCCTGGGGATCATGCCCACCACATGGTCAGACCCTAGAGGCCAGATCCCCATGTCCTCTGCAGCCTGTCTCCTCCCCTCCTCATGTCAGGCCAGCTGGCCCCGTTGAGCCACTTTTTGCCTTGAAAGCAGCCTCTGGACATTATGCTCGCGCCCTTGCTCTGAGAAATGGGAAGTGGACAAGAGGTGGCTCCTGGAAAGGAAAGTCAGCTGTCAGCTCAGACTCAGTACCCGAATGGCTTTCTGTCCAAAATCATCATTTTGGACCAGACCTCCTGTGCCCGGTGGGCTCCAGGCTTCCAGAATTTGAAGAGCAACTTGGCTAACGCTGGGCTCACTGCCTTAAGTGCCGGTGGAGCAGAAGTGGGGGCCGGAGTTGGGGTCGTGGCCACAGCCTCCCACCTGCTTGGTTTTGCATTTGGCGCTTCTGACAAAACCCTCAAGGGCCTCAGCATCCTCCAGCTGAGAGTGGGAGGAGTTTTGGAGAGAGCAGGTCTCTCTGTTCCTCAGAGAGGCAGAGAGGGGCTATGCTTGGAGCCTGGATGGGCCCCTTCAGGGTGGCTGAGGGGCCAGCTGGAGCCCACAGAAAACAAAACCACCAAAGGCCAGCCCCCCCCCGGGGGGGGATGGTATTCCTGGCCCAGCGGAGATGGGCAGGAGTGGGGTGGGTGTTGAAGCCCCCCACCCCCCCTTTCCTGTTGAGGCAGGGGAAGGGTTAACTCACTGCAGGGTGGGAGTGGGCTACCAGCCCTGGCTCTGGATCCGTACCTCCTGGAGATAGGCAGCAGGCAGGCCTCCCACCTCTGAAGGTGCCTCCCGCCTGGCCAGCAGGAAGGGGTTAACCAGCCCTGCGCTTCCTCCTGTGTCCTGTTACTGCTGAGGCAGACCGGCCGGGCCAGACGAGCAACTTTCCTGCGAGTGCTGCCTGCCGGCTGGGCGGCCACAAGACCGGCAGGCAAGAGGCAGAGCTGCAGCCCGCTCTGGGGACCCTGCCGCCACCCTTCCAAGGGGTCTGCGCCTCCTGGGAGAGGGTGGGCATCTCCAGGACGAGGGTCCATGGTGGATGGCTCTGGGGACGCTCTCGAGGCTGTGCTGTGCCCCTGCCACGCGGGTCGGAAGGTCACTGCAGAAGCCGCTCGAGGTCCCGGGGCTGGGGCCAAGGGACCCTGCACCAGAGGTAAGCTGGCCCCTCCCTGGCCGCGGGGGTGCCTCTCATGGAAGGCTTGGCGCTTTGCCTTCCTCCCCGGTTCCAGGGAGAGGGACGAGGACAGGGCCACAGAGGATCCTGGAGGCGTCCTGCCTGCTGCCCCTCCCTCTCCCTCCCTGCGGGCCCCCAGGAAGCAGGACTCGGGCTGGCTCCCCACCCTGGGACCAGCATCTTTGGTGGCATTCTCCACAGACTTCCATCCTCCTCTGCCCACCCCTGCTCCTCAGCCCCTGTCGCACCTCCAGCCTTGGGGCAGCCCCCACCTCCTTCCCGGGGCTGACTTAAGCTTAGAGCTCCAGCTCACACCTGTCCCTCCACCGGCCAGAATTACTCCCACCCCCTCAGCTCCCCGCCCCGTGGCTCCCGCGGACCTGATGTGGGGCAGGGGCTGGGGCTGTCGTAGCTGAGGCTGGGAGGCGCTCCGGGCTGGTGGGGCACACACACACACTTTGGACAAACTCTTGCACGTGACTCAACATATCTAAGCTCCTTCCTTCTCCCCGAATCCGTGCTCTGGGGCTGCCCTCTACTTCCTTACCCCTGACAGTTTCCCCAGTCCTGAGGAAAGAACCCCCCTCACCCCTGTAAAGGGTTCCTTGGCACCCTATATAAAGGAGAGAGCTGAGACCTGTGCCCCAGGGCCTGCCCCCCCCAGCCGGCCCCTCCCCACTCTGCCCCATACCCTCCTGCCTCTGGCCCCCCCACCCCATCTCTGAATGAGCCTCTCAGGCTCTGCCTTCTCAGTGTCCTTCCCTCCACCTGCCAGGGTCTGGCTCAAGGTCACTGCAGTAATTCCATACCCGCCCGCCCAGGCCTGCCGCTGCCCCCACTGGCTGCTGGGTTTCTGTTTCACTCCCTTTTATTTCTGGGCATATTGTGTTCGATAAAACCCTGGGCTTGTAACACCGCTGGCAGGGCTCCCAGCTGCTCTCTCCCGCGTTCCTTCGTTCCTTCCTTTCCTCCTCCCTCCCTGCCGTGCACCCTGCCCCCTCTTCCTCCGCACCTTGTCCCTTCTAACTTTAGGAGAGGGAAGTCCAGGCACCTTCCTGAGGCTTCTGATCCCTCCCTTGCCCCAACTCTGGCAAAGGTGTGCAGAGAAAGCTCCTCCGATTCCCCCTCTAGAAGGAGAGTCCAGGCAGGGCTGCAGGCTCCGAGCTGCGAGCTGCAGGGCCCCTCCCAGGACCCCAGGCTGGGCTGCAGCGCCGGGGAAGCCAGGCTCTGGTAGGGCTGCTGGTGGAGCCAGGATGCCTGACTGGTTCTGCTGGTTTCTGCGGCCAGCACCGGGAGGGGCGTGCACTCAGGGCGGGCTGTGGGGCACAATTATTTCTCATCTTGACTCTTGCCACCCTCCAGCCCACTGGTTGGGGAGATAAAGACAGGTCTGAGTCACTAGTGAGGGGGAGGGCAAGAGTTAAACAAGCGTTGGCCGTGGCATCCCCACAGAAGGCCTGCCAGGCTGGACAGACAGACAGCAGGCAGAAGGTAGGCAGCCTTTCAGCCCACATTCCATCCGCCTGCTGTCCCACGGGATCCCCTCCTCTGGGCCCAAGCTCTCCCAGGCACCTGGGCCCTGAGGAAGCCTGCCAAGGCCTGCTGGCTGCTTTGAACTGAGCCCAGGGCTGGCAGGGCTGGGTGGAGGAAAGTCCGAATGGGGGAGGGCAGGACAGGCACTTCTGACTCCTGCTGAGACCCAGGGTAGAACTGAGAGGTGGTGGTGGTATTGGTGGGGTTCACAGGTGCTGTGGAGGCTCTGTGGGTCGGGCCTGTGTGTGTCTGTGTGTGCCTGCACCTGTACCAGAGGAACAGCTGTGGCAGGGGGATTCTGGTTTGGGTTTCTGGTAGGGCCCTGGGAGAACCTTTTTCTGTCTTGAACCTGGGTTTGCTTTCCCCAGATGGCCTAGTGCTGAAGCTGGGTGGGGAGGGCAGCAGGTGGACCCTGTTTCCCCCTCACCTGGGGTATCAGGGGTCTGCCCCACACCCAAGGCCTCAGGTTTGGGGTGCTCAGGCCAGCCTTGCCTTCAGGGAGCTTACATTCTGGCCGAGATGCAACTGAATAAAGCAATCAGATGAATTAATTACAAAACCAGTAACCCTGACAATAAGTATGGAATTCGTCTTCTAGAGACCTAGGTATTCGTCCCAGCTCTGCCGCCTGTACACCATGCCACTGTGGGCAGGCCACGTCCCCTCCCTGACTTCAGTGCTCTGGTGTGTACCACAGGGGTGACAGTGGCTAGGTCTCTTTGAGAGGCAGGCCCCCCCCTTCCTGCCCCATACTCCTCTCTGGGCTTCTGGACCAGCTCAAGTATTCCCTCTGAGCTACCCTTTCTCACCCTGCAGCTTCACCTTCCCTTCAGATCTCTGGCTGTCACCTCCACTGGGAAGTCCCCCCTGATTTTCCTAGCTTGGGTACTCCTGGGTATGCCCATGCTCGACTGAATCGTCTTTGCCCCTGCAGCTGGATGTGTGTGGGCCAGGACTTGTGCTCTGTGCCGGCACAGGGTTGGGCTCAGAGAAGAGCCCAGGGACTAGACGTTGGATGAATTAAGGTGCACAAACTAACACCATGAGAAAGGAAGAAAGTGGGGACCGAGGAGCTGGAAAGGACACGTCCTAAGCTAGATCCCGGCAGAAATGGGAGCCATAGCTAAGCAGGAGCAGGGCGGGCTGGCATTCCTGGGGTGACTTTCGTGTGTCTCTCTAAGGGCAAGAGCTGGCGGGGGGGGGGTGTCTGCTGGGGTAGCTCATGGCTCATGCCAGCTCTGTGACCCTCACTTCCCCGTCTGTGACCGGAGGTAATAACGATCTCGTCTTTGTAGTGCGACTGTGATGAGCAATGAGCGCGCGACGCTAGAAGTGCCTGCCGAATTCTATGTAAAATAAGAAAAATAAAAATAAGTGCCTGCCAGAGGCGGTTCCTGGCTGCGGGGACCCCTGGCCAGGCCTTCAGTCTGTGGCTGCGGGACCGTCGAGGCGGGCCACCACCCCTGAGTTCCATCCCTCTCTTCCTCAGACTCATGTGGAACCCGAGGACACAGCCGTCCTGCTGAGAGCACGGCGGCCCATCTCTGGAGACTGTGACCTCGAGACGGTGGCCCTCGGCCCTCCACCACCGGCTGGGGCGGGGGCCACCCATCGCCAGGTCCCCAGCCATGACGACGTCAGCGCTGCGGCGGCAGGTCAAGAACATTGTGCACAACTACTCGGAGGCAGAGATCAAAGTGCGCGAGGCCACCAGCAATGACCCGTGGGGCCCGCCCAGCTCGCTCATGTCGGAGATCGCCGACCTGACCTTCAACACAGTGGCCTTCGCCGAGGTCATGGGCATGCTGTGGCGGCGGCTCAACGACAGCGGCAAGAACTGGCGGCACGTGTACAAGGCGCTGACGTTGCTGGACTACCTTCTCAAGACGGGGTCCGAGCGGGTGGCCCACCAGTGCCGCGAGAACCTCTACACCATCCAGACGCTCAAGGACTTCCAGTACATCGACCGCGACGGCAAGGACCAGGGCGTCAACGTGCGCGAGAAGGTCAAGCAGGTGATGGCCTTGCTCAAGGACGAGAAGCACCTCCGGCAGGAGCGGACCCATGCCCTCAAGACGAAGGAACGCATGGCGCTGGAGGGCGCGGGCATCGGCAACGTGCAGCTGGGCCTCGGCCGCTCCCGCGGGTCCCCGTCCTCCTACAACTGTGAGTGTGAGCCCCGGGGGCGGGGGGTGCGGCCCGAGTTCCGAGGGATGTCACGAGCACTCAGGGAGATGAGGAAGGGAGCACTGGAAGACAGATGCCTGGCGTAGCAGGGCCCTGCCAGTGAGTGCAGAGTGTGGCGGGATGCTGCCTGCTGGTCAGGGAGCCACAGCCAGACTCTGCAGTCCGGGAGCAGGCCGCGTTCTTCACCTTTCCAGCTGAGTGATGTAGACAGCCGCCTCTCTGAATCTCTGCTTCCTCACCTGTGAAGTAGGGGGAATCTTATCTACTCCAGTGGCTGGATGTGAGAATTAAGTGAGACCAGGCCAGGAACGCCCTTGGGGCTGCGCCCAGCCACGTGGCACAGAGCACTCCATCAGTGGCGCTCTTCATGACCCCCTGCTCGAGGACACTGTCCTGGCTGCAGAGCTCTTCTTGACTCTCCTCCCTGCCCCACTGTGGGCTTCCTGGGTCTGAGGGGTCCTCAGGAGGGCCCTCCTTTCGTAAAGCCCTTGAAGGCATGCTGGGGGGTTTGAGAGCTGCGGCCTTGACTGACTGGAACCTTGAACCCTCCCCCCTCACCGGACCCCAGGCGGGATGGGACCCCACTGGAAGAGTGCAGGACCTGGACAAGGGGACCTGGCTTTGAGTCTTCCCTCAGGACCCCAGCCAGGCAACCCTGTAAAGGAGGGATTGGAATCTCTGATGGGGGTGGAACGGGAAACCTTACACAAAGTGCCAGGCACGCCGCCTGGTCCCCTTGAGCCCTCAATGGCCAGTTGTTTCCCTCCTCAGTTTCCCTCTCTGAGCCTTAGCTTCCTGCTGGGGAGGGGGAGGGGAGCGGCACGGGAGCCTCTGTGGTTACAGAAGCCACGAGAGCTGGTGATAGCCGGTGGTGGTCGTTGCAGCCTCCTCCTCATCCCCCCGCTACACCTCCGACTTGGAGCAGGCCCGGCCCCAGACGTCAGGAGAAGAGGAGCTGCAGCTGCAGCTGGCCCTGGCCATGAGCCGTGAGGAGGCTGAGAAGGTGAGGCCCTGGGGTAGCCGGGGAGGCCCCACAGCTGGGCTGGGGGTGGCATGTGGGGGGGGGCTAGAGGGAGGAAGGAAGTGTACCCAGATGCCCCACACCTTGACTCTTAGGCTCCTCTACTTTGGGCCCCAAGACCCCAGTACGGCTCCCAGGGACAGCACAGGGCCTGTCCTTGTCCCTGAGATTGTTCAGACAGGGACTACCTCCCTGCCTCCAGTCCCCTCTGGCTGGGGCTAGAAAGGTCAGGGAGTAGCTGGTGGGTTGAGGGTACTTGTGTGTCTTCTGGGCCTGCTGCGTTCCCATGGAAGGGAAGCAGTGAGTGTGCTGAGAGACACAGAGATAGGCTGACCCCACAATCCCTGCCATCAGCTGTCCTTTTGGGAGGACAGGGATACCCCCCCCCCCATATCATTCTCTCTGCCATCACCTCTGTGGATCCAGGTAGACTGGGCGGGAAGCAGCTGGCCTCACACAGCAGGGCTTGGGGGCACTCAGGGAACCCAGAAGAAAAGGATCAATCTTCTGGATTTTGAAACTGGTAGCAGATCCCAGCACGGGAAAGGCCACACCCACCTGGCTGCCTGGGGGCAGGCCGCTCACACCCACTCAGGGTGGGCAGTTCTCCCTCCATCCCCTTTCCTCTGCCGGGCTATGTTGCCCTCCTAGCCGGGAGTGGGAGCACTGGGCCCTGTTCACCCCTCTCTTCCTCCCTCCCAGCCGGTCCTCCCAGCCTCCCACAGGGATGAGGATCTGCAACTGCAGCTGGCTCTCCATCTGAGCCGGCAGGAGCATGAGAAGGTAGCGGGCCGAGCCTCCTGTGCAAGTGCAGGTGCTGGTGCAGGTGCAGGAGCTGGTGCCGGTGTAGGAGCTGGTGCAGATGTAGGGGCTGGTGCAGGTGCAGATGTAGGGGCTGGCGCAGGTGCTGGTGCAGGTGCTGGTGCTACACAGGCACTAACGAGGCTCCTCCCGCTTCACCCAGTGGTTCTGCTGTGCCTAACCTCTCTCTCACTGCACTCTTCGCACCTCCACCTCCAGTCCCCTCAAGTCCAGCCTGGGCTGCTCATGCTATCCTCACTCCTCTTGCCTTCTGCAGGAGGTGAGGTCCTGGCGGGTAGATGACTCCCCTGTGGCCAATGGCACTGGGGCCATGCCCCGCCGTTGGCAAGACAAAGAGCCGGAGAGAGAAGAGAGGAAGGAGGAGGATGAGAAGCTGAAAACCAGCCAGGTAGGGACGGGCTGCAGCGCATGGGCTGACCGAGCCTGCGACATGAACCGAGTTGATATTTGTAGAGTTTAGAACCATGGTTCATACATAGTAAGTGCTGTTTAAGCATTTATTCAATGAAAATGAGAGTGGAGGGGTGCGGTAGCCCCTAGTCCCAGATTGCACAGGCTGATGACTGAGCTGACAGCGAAGGGGGATGAAAAGAATCCTGATCTGAGGCCCCAGGATTCAGGTTCTGGATTGCTGCTACTCTGACTTGGGGCACATCACTGCTGGCCTCAGTTTCCCCCTTTTGTTGGACAGCTCCACCTCTGGTGGACTAGGGTTATGAGATACTGGAAGCAGCCGGCAGGGCCAGGCTCCGGCACACGGTACTGACAATATCTTGGGATCATGCACATACTTCCCAAGAACAGGGGAGTGGGTAGCTGCTGGGAACAAAGCCACCCTCCAAAGTGCTGCATGCTACCCTTAGGATGTCTCTGTCCCCTTTCTGCCCGTGCTCACAGTGGCTACTTTCTGACTTAGGAGGGCAGACTTGTCATCAAATTTGTCTTTTAGTACTGATAGGCTGGGAATCAGGACAACTGAGGAAGGGGTCAGGCAGGCCTGGGTTTATCCCAGCTCTGCCTCTCCCCAGCTGTGTGACTTCATACAAAGCATCTCCCCTCTCTGGGCCTCAACTGGCGCATCTGTAAAATGGGCACACCACTACCCACACTACCTTCTGCACAGGGTTGTTATGAAAATTTGGCACTAAATGGATGAGGAAACATTTTATAAACTGCAAAGCACTGTACAGAGGTGAGGGATCATTAGCAGATGTTTGTGAAATGAATAAAGGAGAGAATGAGCAGGACTGAGGGAGACAGGCCAGGGACCGCCCTTCCTCTGGTCTTTCCCACTTCTGAGCCATGGCTGCCTCTCCCACTCCACAGTCCTCCATCCTGGACTTGGCAGACATCTTCGCACCCACCCCGGCCCTGCCCTCCACTCACTGCTCCGCTGACCCATGGGACATCCCAGGTGGGTCCTCAGGGCTGCAAGAGGTTCCCAGGCTGGCCCTAGAAAGCCCCTTCCTTTCCAGCCGCTTGCTGGCACCCCCTCCCCATAGCTGAGGACCACTGGGCAAGTCAGTCAGCCCTCTGAGCCTCAGCTTTCCTCTGGGACACAGGGTTGTAGTGAGGGATGGGAGAGCACGTCTGAAGAGCCCAGCTCATGGAAAACTCAGAGATGTTCTCTCATTTCCCCTGGTCACCCTGGCTTTCCTGTCCCAGCCCTCCCCGAGTGGGAGGGTGACCAGAGCTGCCCAGGCCTGGTAGCCCAGGCTCCTGGCATAACTTGCTCAGTATGGGCTCCAGCTTGCGGGGTGGACCCTGAGGCAGCATCCCAGCTGTGAAATGGGACCCTTGGCCTCCCAACATGGTCTGGGTAACTGGGAAGGGCCCTGGACTGGGTGTAAAGGTGCGCCTGAGGTCATGTCTGTGCTCTTCCTGTTTTAGGTCTCAGGCCAAGCACAGAGCCCAGTGGCTCCTCCTGGGGGCCTTCTGCAGACCCCTGGTCTCCTGTTCCCTCAGGAAGTGCCCTGTCCAGAAGCCAGCCCTGGGACTTGCCCCCTATGCTCTCCTCCTCTGAGCCCTGGGGCCGGACCCCAGTGCTGCCTGCCAGACCCCCTTCCACAGACCTCTGGGCACAGAACTCCCCCCAGCACAAACTCCCCGACACTGGGGCTGACCCTTGGGGGGCCTCCATGGACACCGCCAGTGCACCTGGTAAGCAGAGGGCCAGAGGGTGTGGGTGAGGGGCTGGAGGACTTCTGGGTCCCCTCCCTCCAGTGCCAAGGAGCAACATACTGTCCGTGTTAAGAGGACTGCTTGCCTCAAAGGTGTCAAACCAGTGCCTGCCCGTTTTGCCAACCCACCTCCTCTCCCTCTTCCTCCTTGGCCAGCTCTAGGTGGTACCTCACCCTTTGACCCATTTGCCAAGCCTCCAGTATCCACAGAGACCAAGGAGGGGCCGGAGTGTGCCCAGGTCCTGCCCTCTGGGAAGCCCAGCAGTCCTGTGGGTAAGCAGGAGGATGCAAGGGACGATACAGCTCTGGGGAATGAGGGGCCCACCCAGAGGTGACCTCTGTTCTCTTCTTCCCACAGAGTGACCATTCCCTCTCCCTACCAATGAGTTCTGTCATCTCTGTTCTAGAACTGGACCTGTTTGGAGACCCCATCCCCAGTTTCAAGCAAAATGGCACCAAGGAGCCAGATGCCTTTGACCTAGGTGTACTGGGGGAAGCGCTAACCCAGCCTAGCAAGGAGGCCCGAGCATGCCGGACTCCAGAGTCTTTCCTGGGCCCTTCAGCCTCCTCTTTGGTCAACCTTGATTCATTAGTCAAGGCGCCCCAGGCCGCAAAGACCCGAAACCCCTTCCTGACAGGTAGGACACCCCTTGTCCCTGCCGGGTCTCAACACTGGGGGCTCCCTGCTCTCCCCATCACTCTTTTCAGAGCCCAGCCCCTGCCCTAAAAATCTTACTCTTCCCTATTTCTGAGACTCCAGATCTTGCCCCCTCCCCCCCGCCCCATTTAGGGCTGTGTCTCCTGGCGCTCTCCAAGCTCCCCACCCACTCTCATTCCGCAGGTCTCAGCGCTCCATCCCCCACCAACCCGTTCGGTGCGGGCGAGCAGGGCAGGCCGACCCTGAACCAGATGTGCACCGGGTCGCCGGCGCTGGGCTTGGCGGCCAGCGGGCCGGTCGGGGCGCCCTTGGGCTCCATGACCTACAGCGCCTCCCTGCCCCTCCCGCTCAGCAGCGTGCCGGCCGGCGTGACCCTCCCGGCCTCGGTCAGCGTCTTCCCGCAGGCGGGCGCCTTCACGCCGCCGCCCGCGAGCCTGCCGCAGCCGCGGCTGCCCACGTCCG
>NC_048230.1:20630758-20647837 GCF_002007445.2 Ailuropoda melanoleuca | reverse complement strand
CCTGCCGCAGCCGCGGCTGCCCACGTCCGGCTCCTCCGGGCCGCTCCAGCCGCCCCCGCAGGCCGGCACCAACCCCTTCCTATGAGCGCAGCCCCGCCCCGCCCCGCCCCCGCCGCCCAGCGCATGCGCGCGAGGGCCCGCCCCCGGGGCGGGGCGGGGCTGTCACCCCAGGACCCGCCCCGGGAAGCCCGGAACGACTGAGACTCCGCCCCGCGGCCCGGCCTCCGCAGCCCCTCGGCAGCTCCTGGAGCGAGACACTGACGACTCCCCGGGGCCGAGACCACGCCCGCGCCCTAAAGGCTGGAACCCGCTTGCTCAGCTCCCACCACGCGGACGTTTTGCGAGGCGTGGCGGCTGGGTCAGGACCGCAGCGCGAATCTCCGGCTGCCGTGGAAACAAGTGCTCCGCAGTGTGGGCACACGAACGCTTCCACTTTCCCTACAACCCCCACAGCCTGGCACTTTCGCTTCCACATGCTCCCCAGGCTCTCACTCATTCTCTCATCTCATTCATTTACCACAGATCAGCACTGGGGTGATCTCACGGCAGGGAACAGCAGGCAGGTGTTCCCATTCGTTGCGCACTCGTTCTGTGCTAAGCACTTTAGACAGATTATTTAATTTAATCCTTACAACAACCCTCCGAGGTAGATCATACTATTCCCACGCAAGACTGGCTACATAATTTGTGGGGCCCAGTGCAAAATGAAGAGGCGAGGCCCTTGCTCCAAATTAAGAATTTCAAAATGGGGGCAGCAGAGCATTAAACCAAGTGCATAGCCCTTGGTCCTGCTCTCATTTTATAGGTGAGCAAACAGGCTCAGAGAGATTAAGCGGCATGCTCAAAGTCACAGAGCTAGCATGGACCCGGGCTGGGATTCAGACTGTCTGGCTCCACAGCCCCGAGCTCCCAGGCTGGGCCCCAGGTTTCATTTGCAAATATTGACCTGCTGTGAACCAAGTGCTGGGCTCACCTGGGAGGGATCCAAGAATTGCTAAGCCCACAGCCTCCAAAGAGCTCAGAACCCGGTGGGGAGACAAGTTGGGTCCTGGAGCCCTCGTGCTCCTTTGTTTTACTGAGTCACCTTAAAACTGGCTCTACCCTCCCCCGCCTTCCTTCACCAGGGCAAGAAATTCTATCTCAGCCCCGCCCAGAGAGCCTGACTCCTGGGGGCTTAGGCCAGTCCGAGGAACCAAGGGGAGGGGTAGGGCCTGGTACCTCACCCGAGGGCCACCATGGTGACCCCCATTCCTTTTCTCCTCAAAGCTCTCCCACCACTAGACCACCGGACCCTGATTTGCCCTCAGGGGTCAGGGTCTGGCCCTGCTACCAGCCCTCACCCCCTGTTGGGTCCCTGAGGGGAAACAGCCTTCTGTAGACCAGAAACACCAAAATGGGGGAGGATCCGATGCTGCTTTCTTTCTTAAGTGGAAGGGAGACTGGGGAAGGGAGCGGCTTTGGTTTTTTGTTTTGTTTTGTTTTGGAGGGAGGGAGGGAGACCTACCATGGCTGTTACAGGCAGGATGGACAAGAGCGCCTACTTCGGAGTCAGACCGACAGAGTTAAAAACTCTACTCCAAGATTTGCACTTAATAATAATAATAATAATAATAATAATTTAGTAATAAGTGGTTATGCTCCCTGACCTTGAGTAAATTACTTAACCTCTCTATGACTCTGCCTCCATTTCCTTACTTGTCAAATGGGAACAGAGTTCCTTCCTCAGGATTTTGCTCTGTGGCTCCTCCCAGCCAGTGTCCACTTGGCCCAGGGCCCACCCTCTTCAGAGATTACCCATGAGCAATGAGCCCGTCATACCCCTCATTCCTGGTCTTGCCAGGCAGCGCCCAGAGTCCAGCCCCCATCTGCCTTGGGCCACACACACCTGGGAGCTCTCCATACTTGGTCGCTGACTCACCCATCGCCCCTCCCCTACCTGGGCCCCCCTCTTCTAAACTGGCTCGCCCTTGTGGACTTTACTTGCCTGAGGACTTCCAAGGGGTGCTGCCTGACCCCCACAAAGAAGAGGTTGGTAGCCTTGTTCCCCATAGCTACTTCTGGACCATTTGTCTCCTGTAAGAACCTTCCTTCTTGGAGGCTGGAGCCGCTCAGCCATCCTGCCTGCTCTCCGCCTGGGGCTGTGCTCCACCTCATTCCCACCATGCTTCGGTCTTGGCTCACAGTGTCCTCACCCAGATCTTGCTTAACCCTGCGTGACTCCATTATTCAAGAGGAAGACCTTGGCCTCTCAGCTACCCTTAACCCATGGTCACTCTTTTGGGCTTGTTATCACTCCAGATTCCTTCACAGTCAAGGCAGCCTTCTTGTTCTCTGATCTTAATCTCATTCCTTCCAGGGAGCACCCACCAGACCCTCAGCCTGCTAACCTTTCTGCCACCACCCCAGCCTTCTCAGAGATCTCTTCTCTCCTTGACGTCCTCAACTGCCTTCTCTCAACCAAATCCTTCCCCTTGATATTTGCCAAAATGGGCCTCATCCATCTTGAAAGTCCTTCCATCTTTCCCCTCATATCAAGCGCCCACACTACCTATCTTTGTCCCCTTTCTTTCTTCTCCTCCTGACCCAGTCCAGTCGGCTTCTGCTGTCTGCCAAGCCCACCCAACAGCCCCCATGTTGCTGAAGCCGGTAGGCCTTTTTCTGTCCCATCCCAGTTGGCTTTTCCAGAACCTGACCATGAGGACCCTTCTTCCTTACAACTCTCTGTCCCATTGCCTTTGGGACACCACCCTCTCCTGGTGTTCCGTTGACCCTCCGGTCATTCTGTGTCTTACATGGGTGCGCTCCTGAATTCCCTGAGCCTGGACCCAAGCCTGCAACTCTCCTCTTGCTGCTCCCTGTATGGGCCCTTCCATGCCTGCACTGTCCGCACATTAAACCCCCCCCATTCCTCCCACCAACCTCTCCTCTCCACGTTCTCTCCACACTTGCATCTCAAAAGCACCTCCAACCAACGTGTCCAAAAATGACCTCATGACCCCCCCCAGCCCCCGAGCCTCTCTGTGCCCCCTCCTCAACAAATGGCCTCATCCTCCAGCGTAAGCCCTGCTCTGCGAACCAGTCTTGACCCCTCCCTCTCCCTCATGGCCAATCCTGAGGATGTCTCCTCCTCCACAGGCCTCAAGACCCCCCCTCACTACCTCCCCCTTCACAGGTGCAGACCTCCACCACCTGCCCTGGGTCCTGCCAGGGCCTTCTAACCAATCCTGTTTCCACTTGTGCCCCTTTCCAGTCCATTCTCCACTAGGAAGCCAGAGGGACCTTTCCAACGTGCAGGGTCACTCCCCTGACCAAAGCCCTTCAGTCTGTTTCTCTTCTCATCAACAACGCAAACTCCTAACTCACAGTTCTTGAGTCCCTCTAGGACCTGGATGCCTGCCCTCCTCCAAACTCCCAACAGTCATCTCTCCTATCTCTCTCTTCCCTTTGCTCTCTGCCCTGCAGCCGTGCCTGCCATCATGCCTCAGCCCTGAGTCACTGCTATGCCACAGGGCCTTTGCACATCTGCTCCTCCTGCTTCCCCAGCACTCCCCCCACGTGCTCTCCGGACCCCATCCTCTTGTTCTTCCATGGCTGCTACACAAATGTGATTTCCTCAGGGAAGCCTCTCCTGCCTCGCCTCTCCCACCAGACCAGGCTCCTGGTTATACTTAGTCATGGAACTTCGCACAGTGGGTGGTTGTACATTCATGTGTGTGGCTGTCAGATTAACTTCTGTCTCCTTCAACAGACTGAGCAACCCAGGGGCAGGAGCCTGGTCTGTCTCCGCCCACCATTGTACCTAAGCAGAGTGCCTGGCAGGCAGTAGGCACTCAATAAATATTGGCTGAATGTAGCAAATGAGACAAGTGTGTAAAGTACATGATAGGACACGACTTTGGCTCATCGTTATTATTCAGGGAAGCCTCCTTGGAGTGGGTGGGATTTGAGCAGGGTCTGGAGATGGAGCGGCAGAGCCCAAGCTCACTGGCCAGGTGGGTCTGGACAAGCACTGCCTTCTGTTCACCCCTCATTTCCCACTTGTAAATGGGCAAGAGTTGGATAAAATGAGCAGAGCCTCTGGCATCCCACGGCCCTGACACCTTCACAACCCTGCATGTTCTTCCCATGAGGGTGATCCTTCCGCAGCAGCTGGTTTAGGTCTAGCTGAGTCCGCCCAATTTTGTGCACAGACCAGCGCCCCGGCGGGTCTCCCGAGCCCCGCTGCACGGGCTGCAATCCCAGGCTCGGCCACGGGGCGGCGCGCGGAGACCAGCCACTCGGCGGCCGGGAATCCCGGAGAAGACCCGCCAGCAGCTGGGTGGGTGCCCTGGCCCGCCCCTCGCAGCCTGCAGGCCTCCCTCCCAGTCCGCAGAGTCCCGAGCAGGAGCCATGCTGGGCGCAAGGGCCTGGCTGGGCCGCGGCCTCCCGCTGCCCCGCGCCGGGCCCGGCCTCGCCACGAGCCGCAGGTATGGGCGGGTGAGTCGGCTGCTGCGGCAAGCCCTGCGCCTGAAGGGCCCCAGGACCGGTTGTCACTGCGCTGGTCCCCAGTGGCCCCCTGGCCACCCCTCCTGCGTCCTCCCCACTCCAATCTGCTCCCGCGACCTGGCCCAGGCAGTAACGCCCTCCTTCCGCTGTCTCCCGGTCCCTTCCTGCCGTAGGGCTAGCTTCTTGGGGACTCTCCTGACACCACTTCTAGGAAGCCTTCCTTGAACCCCAATGCTGGACCAAGGGTCCTTATCCAGCGGCACCCTGGGCTGACCTGTGACAGTGCTTACAGCTGCAGGGGCCTGTCAGGTCTGCCCTGCTTGCCAGGCTCCCAGGCTGAGCCCCCTGAGATCTGAGCCAGTTTCTGACTCCCTGGGTGGCCTGGGGGTCTGGCCTCATTGAGGTACCCAGGGGGTGGATGTTGAGTGAGAAGCTCCCTAGTGTCGATTTTCCTCTCATTGCCCCTCACCCGGTCCAGTCCCAGATCCAGTTCTTGCCCTGTCCAGCCACCAGCAGCTGGCAGCCTCCCGCCCAGATCACCAACCCAGGCCGGCTGGAGACACACCTCCAGTGCAGCCATCACGGGAGGGGCCCTGTTGGGGGGGGTAAAGAATGGAGACTGAAGGACCATTCTGCCCATTGTGACTCACCCTGACCTCACAGTCATCATCCTTCCCACCGCCAGGTCCGAGAGGTTGGGGGAGACTAACCTGGCAGGGAGCCCCCAATGAGCCACCTTCCTTCACCCCCCCAAAAACACAAGGGGGAGCACAAAGGCCATGGTCTCCCCCGTGGTTCAGAAAGGTGGGTTGGGCTGGGAGCAGGGGGTTCCGGGAGAGGGGACGGAGGGCAAATGGAGTGGTGTGGGCATCTGGGTAGGCCCTGGGGGAGGTGGGTGGAAACCCCTCACCTGACCCACCTGTCTGTGCCAGGGGTAGCTCCTCCCGGGACAAGGACAGAAGTGTGACTGTCAACAGTACGGTGCCCATGCCTGTTGGAGGGAAGGGAAGCCGGACCAGCTGCTCTCCATCCACACTCCAGAAGGTTCCCAATCGCCTGATCAATGAGAAGTCACCATACCTCCTGCAACATGCTTACAACCCTGTGGACTGGTGAGGACCACTCCTGATGCCCTTCCCCCCAACCCGGGGGAGGCAACAGGGCTCTCAGCCCCTCCTGCATCCCCCCTGCCCCTGCATCCCACCCATCCTGGGGCTAGTGAATGATGCCCAACCCTGCCGGGCCTAGGTACCCCTGGGGGCAGGAAGCCTTCGACAAGGCCAGGAAAGAAAACAAGCCAATTTTCCTTTCAGGTAACGTAGCCACCTTCCCTGGGATGGGAGGAAGGGGGCAGGAGTGGAGAGGGGAAGGGTCCTCTGGGCCTGGGGCCTCCCAGGAAACTGCCAACCAGTCACTGGTACCCCCCTCCCCCCTGGCCCACCATGGCCCCGTTCCAGTGGGGTACTCCACCTGTCACTGGTGCCACATGATGGAGGAGGAATCCTTCCAGAACGAGGAGATTGGCCGCCTGCTCAGTGAGGACTTTGTCAGCGTGAAGGTGGACCGGGAGGAGCGGCCGGATGTGGACAAGGTGTATATGACCTTCGTGCAAGTAAGCAGTCTTCCCGTGCATCGGGCTGGGTGGGGGGGTTGTCCGAGCACAGGGGGCCGCTCCCCTCACCCTCGCCCTCTCTCTGCCAGGCCACCAGCAGCGGTGGGGGCTGGCCCATGAATGTGTGGTTGACTCCCAACCTCCAGCCCTTTGTGGGTGGCACCTATTTTCCCCCTGAGGATGGCTTGACCCGAGTTGGCTTCCACACGGTGCTGCTAAGGATACGGGAGCAGGTGGGTGTGCTCCCAGGGTGCGGAGAGGAGTGGGGACTGGGGAGGGGGCAGGGCGAGGGGCCTCCACTGTCTGCTGACCTCCAGGTCCGCCCCTGCCTCCCACAGTGGAAACAGAACAAGACCACTCTGCTGGAGAACAGCCAGCGTGTCACCACGGCCCTGCTGGCCCGCTCGGAGATCAGCATGGGTGACCGGCAGGTGCCCCCCTCTGCAGCCACCATGAACAGCCGCTGCTTCCAGCAGCTGGATGAGGGCTATGATGAGGAGTACGGTGGCTTTGCGGAGGCCCCCAAGTTCCCCACGCCGGGTCCGTGCCACCTCCGTGCCTGCCCCACCCACATTCCAGCCCTTGGACACCTGTCCAACCCATCTTTTCTGACCCTTAGCTGGTCATTAACCGCCTGCTCTCCAGACTGGCCAGTGAGCTCCTTCTCCTCCACGCCTGCCAGTGGCTCTCTCGTGAAGACCTAACTTGTGGTCTGAGTGGCAACCCCATGGCACTGACCTGGGTAACGCTGTTCTGTTCTCCGTGTTGACCATTGACCTCCTAACCTCCAGCGTGTCCCGGAAAGTCAGTCTGTTGAGTGAAATCCTAACCCCAACCTGGCCAGAGGCCTCCCAATCACCCAGATCTCTGCCCCTGCCCCGTGTCCCCCATGCTCTCACCCAAGTGCTCTTGGTGCCCACAGTGATCCTGAACTTCCTGTTCTCCTATTGGCTGAGCCATCGGCTAACCCAGGATGGCTCTCGGGCCCAACAGATGGCCTTGCACACCCTGAAAATGATGGCTAATGGGGGCATCCGAGACCACGTGGGACAGGTGAGGGGGATTTGGCATTCCCTGGGGGGGCAGCAGGAGGCAGTGGGGTGGGGGCAGAGGCCGGGGTTGGCCTCCAGCCCCATGTCCTGTCTGGCACAGGGTTTCCACCGCTACTCCACGGACCGCCAGTGGCACATCCCCCACTTTGAGAAGATGCTGTACGACCAGGCACAGCTCGCGGTGGCCTATACGCAGGCCTTCCAGGTGACGCCTGAACCTGGCCCAGGGCAAGGATACCTAGCCTGTCCACCTACCTCTGGCTGCCCCCCTAGGGACTTTCCTGGGGACTTGGGACTCCCCCTTAACTTCACCCCTGATTCCCTCCCATGTGCCCAGGCTCCCTCCCCACCCTCCTGGGAGAATGTTGACTGTCCTCTCTGTACCCAGGCCATCCCAGAGACCTCTGTTTACAGTCTCCTTCCTCCCGCCTCAGATCTCCGGGGACGAGTTCTACTCTGACGTTGCCAAAGGCATCCTGCAGTACGTGGCTCGGAACCTGAGTCATCGGGTGTGTGTCCACTGAGGCAGGCGGGCCTGGCTGTGGGAGGGCTTGGGGCCTCTGCCACCCTGAAGGCTGGGGCCAGCCAACTCTCCTCTCCCCACAGTCTGGAGGCTTCTATAGTGCAGAAGACGCAGACTCCCCCCCAGAGCGGGGCATGCGGCCCAAAGAGGGTGCCTTCTATGTGTGGACGGTGAATGAGGTCCAGCAGCTCCTTCCTGAGCCTGTGCTGGGTGCCACTGAGCCCCTGACCTCGGGCCAGCTCTTCATGAAGCACTACGGGCTCACAGAGGCTGGCAATATCAGCCCCAGTCAGGTGAGGATGCTTGCGGCCGGGGAGGAGTCCTGAGGCCCCGCAGGTGAGGGGACTCCCTCTCACAAGGGCTGTTCTCCTCAGGACCCCAAGGGGGAGCTGCAGGGCCAGAATGTGCTGACTGTCCGGTACTCGCTGGAACTGACCGCTGCCCGCTTTGGCCTGGACGTGGATGCTGTCCGGACCTTGCTCAACACGGGACTGGAGAAGCTCTTCCAGGCCCGGAAACATCGGCCGAAGCCACACCTGGACAGCAAGATGCTGGCCGCCTGGAACGGTGGGGTGGCCATGCCTGACACCTGATCCCGTTTACAGAGTTACCCTTCTCGAGGCCCCTTCTAGATGTCAGGCACCTGCTAGATATCAGTTCTCCCTTTATCCGATGTATCATCCCCAATTTACAGATGAGCCAACCGAGGCTTGAAGAACTTAAGTGACTCACTCTAGGTCACACACAGGGGGCAGGAGCTCTTACTCATTCACCTCCTTGTTCCAGAGAGGTGTCAAGGCTTGGGGATGGGGTTGGGGGTCGGTGTGGCCATACCTGGAAGGGCCCAGCTAGCTTCTCGCAACCACTGGTGTCTCTTCCCTCCAGGACTGATGGTGTCTGGCTATGCCGTGACTGGGGCTGTCCTGGGCCTGGAAAGGCTGATCACCTGTGCCATCAATGGTGCCAAGTTCCTGAAACGGCATATGTTTGACGTGGCCAGAGGCCGCCTGATGCGGACCTGCTACGCGGGTCCCGGGGGAACCGTGGAGCACAGGTCAGGGGCGGGGCAGCCTGGAAGCCTTGTCTCCCTGGGCATCCCAGGCCTCTCTCTGCCCCTCTCCCTACCCCTCAGCCTCCTGGTAGGCTCCAATCCCAGCTCTGCCGTCCACTCGCAGTGAGCTCTAAACTTCCCTGGGCCCAGTTACTCACCCGGGAAATCAGCTAAAGGTACCCACTCAAGACCTAGACGTTGACCGTTAAATGAAAGTGTCCTGGCCAAGGGTCTTGTCTGGGAAAGTCCCTCTCTCCCAGGGCCCGTCTCCAGCCCCTTCCCTAATGCCTGTCCCCCCAGCAACCCGCCCTCCTGGGGCTTCCTGGAAGACTACGCCTTTGTAGTCCGGGGCCTACTGGACCTGTACGAGGCCTCGCAGGAGAGCTCCTGGCTCGAGTGGGCTCTGCGACTGCAGGACACGCAGGACAGGCTTTTCTGGGACTCCCGCGGCGGCGGCTACTTCTGCAGTGAGGCCGAACTGGGGGCTGGTCTGCCCCTGCGTCTGAAGGACGGTCAGTGGTGGGTGTGGAGCTGACGTGGACCCAGTGAGGGCTTGATTTTCCCTGAGGGAGGGATAAGCGCAGGCTGGTGGTGAAGAGCCAGCGTGGGTTCACATCACCACCCCTTTTTAACCACCTGACTTGGAGTGGGGCTCATTCTATTCCAGACCCTCAGTTTCTTAATGTGTGAAATAGAGCTAACGTTGGCACTAACTTCCAGGCTGGGTATAGAGATGAACTCAGCCATTCCGAGTAGCACACTGGGTGGCAGTGACTGGCATGGCCGGATTCACATATCACACGAGGCTTACCCTCCCGAAATACAGCGGAGCAGGGGAAACAGCTAGTAAACTGTAATGACTCATACAAAAGTGCATGCACAGATGGGTCATTACAGTGTGAGTGCCATCAAGAAGTAGGCGCCTGGCCCCTTCCGTTTTTAGTACGCCTCACCATCACCTGATGCGTCTGCTCTGTTCATGGTCTCCCAACTCAAATGTAAGCATCTGGGGAGCAAGACTTTTCCTCTTCCTTTTGCATTCCCAGAGTCTAGCGTAGGCCTGGCACATGGCAGGTGCTCCATAAATGTTAACCGAAGGAATGAAAGGACCTGGAGAGAGAACAGTGGGGCCCAACTCAGCTAGGGGAAGGGCGGAACAAACCTGGGACAGGTGTCATTTAGCCAAGGGTTAGGAGAAGCCTGGAGAAAGGAGGATGGGGCCGAGGCCAGGGGAAGGGAGGTGCCCACGTGGACAAAGCTGGATCCCTGCAGGGTCTTACAGGTGTGGCAAGGAGTAGAAATCTCTGGAAGGTTTTAAGTAGGTTGTGATCTGGTCTGGTTAGGTCTGGGAATATCATTCTGACTGAAGGTGGACAAGGGACCTTCAGAAGGGAGCAGGGGAACCTGGGTGACCAGTTAGGAGGCCGTTAGTGGCATTCAGTCCCGGTGAGGGCTGGCCGTGGACAAGCTAGAAGAATGAGATGGGGAGAAGTGGTGGGATTTAGGTCTACTCTGGCCACAGGTCCAGTAGACTACGGGTGGATTAGAAGTGGGAAGTTGGGGGGAGGGCAAGGATGATGGCACTCTGGCTCGAGCAGCTGGGTGGCTGGATTGAGGAGTCCACAGTGAGACGGGGGAGCTGGGAGGCCAAACATTCACCCTGGGGTAAATGGCCAAGAGCAAAAGATCAGCAACTGTTGGTGCTGGCCTTCCTATCAGAGCTGGGGCAGGATTGGGCAGGGGGGTGGACTCTTTCCCATCCCATCCCATCCCATCCCATCCCATCCCATCCCATCCCATCCCATCCCATCCCCAACCCCCACCACTGTGACCACAGTCCTGGGGCAGGGCCCTGGGACCCAGTGACCCGCCCCCACCCCGCTGCCCTCTGCAGACCAGGATGGCGCGGAGCCCAGTGCCAACTCCGTGTCGGCGCACAATCTGCTTCGGCTGCACGGCTTTACGGGGCACAAAGACTGGATGGACAAGTGTGTGTGCCTATTGACCGCCTTCTCTGAGCGCATGCGCCGCGTCCCCGTGGCATTGCCTGAGATGGTCCGCGCCCTCTCAGCCCATCAGCAGACCCTCAAGCAGGTGTGTGTGTGTGGGGGGGGCACAGGTACTTGCGCTGGGACCCTGGGTGGGAGGGGATCTGGGGCTGCAGTGGGGGCTGGGGACGCGGGTTGGGGCTCCTGGGGCTGTCCCCCAGGGCTCAGGTCTATGAGTGCGTGGCCATCTCGGAGTATGTGTGTAGGTGTCTCTGTGGGGATATCCCTATGAGCTGCTCTACGTGGCGGAGCTGTCCGAGTGAGCACGCATCCGAGGAGCCAGGCCTCTGGCATGGGCTGTTCCTGGGGCTCTCAGGGCATGGAGGGCGGGAGGCAGGGGCTAGATATGCGTCCCTGGGGCTGGTGAAGGGTTTCTCTCTAGGTCTCGGTGTGTCTGTGTGGTTGGATCTGTCGGTGTGAGTGCAGCTATGTGCTTATCTGCGTGCAAGTCCCTCTTGGCGTTCTTGCTGCGTGTGCATGTCTAGATGTGTGCTACTGTGTCTGCAGGCTGCTGAGTGTGTGCCGGTGAGCGTTCACGGTCCCTGTTTGCCTGTCCGCGTGTGTATGCGGTTATGTTCGGGTTGTATTTGCATGTTTGCCGCATCTCTCTGTGTGTATGTGTGTGTGTTGTGAGCTGGTGTCTGCGCCTAGGAGGGTGTCTCCCCGTGTTCGTATCTCAGCCTCTGTGTAGGACACCGTCACTTTGTGTGTCCTGGGTGTGTGTGTCCACGTCCCCACTTGCTGAGCTTGTGTCTGAGGCAGCCTGCGGGAGCTGGTCTGGAGGCCGCTGAGCCGCGCCTGCGCTCCTTCCTGGGGCTATAGCACGGAGCGGAGGGAGCACGGGGAACCTCGGGGAGGCCTGGGTCCGGCTCCCTGCACCTGACTCTGGAGTTCCCTTTCGATTCTGGCCAGATTGTGATCTGTGGAGACCCCCAGGCCAAGGACACCAAGGCTCTGTTGCAGTGTGTGCACTCCATCTACATCCCTAACAAGGTTAGAATCTGTGAGCCCGACCCCCGCCTCCAACTCCCCTGCCCAGGCCCCTGCCCCTCCACACCTCTCTACTATCCCCTCCTCTGGAGACCTCGGAACGGAAAGCCACCGTGGGCCCCACCAGTGTCCCAGGGCCCCCCAGGTGACTGTCTACTCTGCTGCTCCCACAGGTGCTGATCCTGGCCAACGGAGACCCCTCCAGCTTCCTGTCCCGCCAGCTGCCCTTCCTCAGTACCCTGCGGCGGCTGGAAGATCGGGCCACGGCCTACGTGTGTGAGAACCAAGCCTGCTCGATGCCCATCACGGAGCCCAATGAGTTACGGAAACTGTTACACCAGTGACTGCCTCGGCTGCCTCAGGCGGTGGCAGGAGGCCGAGCTTCCCAGCTGGCCAGAGACTCAGGCCCGGTAGGGTCTTGCACACGCTGCGGCCATCCCTGGGCACGCTGTCACCAGGTGTCCTCACCACTCCCTTCATGGGCACCCACTCATCCTGGAATAAACTTAACAGCGTCCCGCAGAAACCTCGGGGCCTCCGCCTTGCTTGTGAGAGGGGGGCCTCTAGCTCACCCCTCCGCCTTCGCCAGTGATGCTGCCCCAGTCTGTGGTCATTGCAGCTTAAACTCAGGGCAGGGGGCCCGTAATGACCACTGAGGGTGGGGATTGTGGTGCAGACTTGCCCTGGAGGGGAAAGGCTAATCCTGGCCCTCCATGGGGTTCGGAAAGGGGCCTGCCCTCCCCTTCCCACTGTCTCCTGTTTTAAGCTGGGAAGAGAAAGGGGATGCTTTATATGAGCACTTATTTTTTATGGAATGGTGACATTTGCATAAGCTCTGGTATATATGGGAGCTGCTGTTCTTAGGACGAGGGATGTTTATTTTGGGGTGTCCATTCAGCCCCCAGCCCTACCCCAGGATGGAGCCAAGTCCTCCCCACAGGAGGTCATATTGTCCGTGCCTCTGCTTTCACTCAGACCAGTCCAAGGAGAGTGTTCTGTCATTTGGAACATCTGTTGGGTTGGAAGTCCTTCTCTAAATCTGAGTCCTTCCTACTGCAGGGAAAGCTGGTACTTTCCTGAGACCACCTCCTGTCCCTTCAGATGCCCACAAGTCCTGCATCTTCACAGACCCCAGAAACCCCATCTAGCTTCCACCTCCGGGAAGGCACTGGGAAGCGTGCTTCGGGAAGGGCAGGTGTAGTGGGATGGGGCTGATAGGCGGGGAATGGGGAAGGAGCTATCTCCCTCCCCACACCCTTCAGGGGCCTGCTGAGCCTGGGCACCCCTGCAGCCCCAGAGCCAAGCAGTACAGACAGCCAGAAGAGGCTGCTAGAGAGGAGACTCAAATGGGACTGCTGCTTGTGGGGACGTCAGCACTGGGGAGAAGTGGGGGACTGGACCGTCACTGCAGGGTCTGCACATGGTCACACACAGCCACACATGGTCAGTAGGACCAGGCTCAGCTTTGACCGGGCAGCTGGGCCCTCAGTGCAAGCCACCGGCCCATCTGGAGGGGATTAGGGCTCCGGCCAACAAGGTCAGGTGGCCCTTTCCTGGTTGGAGCCTGCTCAGCCTCCGGCAGGAAGTCTGAGGCTTCGGCAAGTGGAGCCAGGTCTGGGGGGGCAGTGAGGGGGGGGCGGCTGGTGAAGCACAGGTGGCCTTTTTGGCAGCGCCAGCCCTGGCTCTGGAAATTGTAGGCAGTTTGCAAAACCCTCTGTCTCCGTCTCACTGACCCTCACGAATGAGGTGACAAGGCAGGTACCTCTGGCTGCCTGTGGATAGATACTCGAGGCCCAGAGAGGGTCAGAGACTCACCTGAGACCACTCAGCACATCTGGTTCTTTCCGCGGTCTTCAGGGGACCATAAAAACCGCTGAGCCTTCCTCTTCCCTAGGAGGCACAGGCATGGCTGTGAAAGGGGGTGCATTTGGTGTCTCCTACCTCTCTCTAGACAGGTTTCCCCCTGCTCTGTGTCCCGTTTCCTTTCCCCTAGTACCAAGCATGCGCTCGACAAAGGGATGCTGTAAGAGGTTCAGAGGAAGGAGTCAGGGCCTTAACGGGTTAGGCTTCCGGGAGAGCCAGCATTTGCTGACGAGGGCAAGGCTGAGCATCAGTCTTGCTCAGATACGGACTGTTACGTCTGCTGCCTCTCTTCCCTTGGCTGGTCCCTCTTGCACGTTCTCCTTGCTCTGCCAGCAGGGTTGTCCTGGAGGACTGGGGGGCCCGCGCCAGGGGAGACGGGACCTCGCAGTTGAAGTCACTTCACTAATCTCATCTGTCTGAGCCTCAGTCATCGTATAAAAAATGGGACCACCACCACCCAACTCCCAAGGCTGCGAGGTGACGACATGGGATGATGTGTCATCGCTTAGCAGAGCTCCTCACAGATGGAAAGATTGTCTCAGTTGCTGAGGGAGCCAGCCAGGCTGTGCGGGAGGTGTAAAGGGGAGAGGGTGGGAGGGGGCTGAAGGGGCTGGCAGAGTAGGTCCCGTATGAAGGCTCTCCCTCAAACCCAGAAATCATCTCAGAGAACACTTAGGCCTAAATTTTTTGTGAGGAAACTGAGGCCCAAGGAACATCCTGTCCTTCACTCTCCTTCCTGTCTGAGGTTACTCATTCATGTAATAAAGATTTATTAAGTACCTACTATGCACCGAGCTGGACTGGACTAGGCTCTGATGAGCAAAATGGACCCTTGCCCTGAGGGAACAGAGAGCCTAGAGGGACAGACAATCATTTCCTGACCACACGCATCAACACGAAGTGCTGGGGGGTTCCAGATTCTTGTCTGGCTCAGGACTGTGTCCTCAGCACCTTGGCACATAGTAGGCACCACAGCCCTTGCTGAAAAAGGCTGCTCTGAGGAGGTGATGGCCGAGCCAAGGCTTGGAGGGTGGGAGTTAAAGATATCACCCCTCCTTTTGCCTTCTCTGTAGGTCCTGCCTCCCTCCTCCACTTGCCCCCCTCAGGCGAAGAGAGCATCTCTGACTGGATGTTGGAGTCCCCTGGTGCCCCCACCCAGGGGTCAGGATGCTTTAGGGTGGCAGGTCACCCCAGGTCCCCAGGCCAGGGAAGTAAATGTGTGTCTGCCCCACACCTTGCCCCCTGTCTGAGTATGTTCTAGAAAAGAGTTCAGCCCCGAGACAGAGGTGGCCTGGATGATGGATGGAGGTGTGGGGCCTGCTGACCACCAGGAAACCTGACCACTGGGCTGGGCAAGCCTCTCTGGGCTCGTTGTCCCCTCTGCAAAGAAGGGATGATTAAAGTCACTACCTCCTGGTGTCAGCCCTGGGGCTTCTTGACCCTGTCGGGGAAGGGCAGACCAACGAGGCAGACTGCGGAACTGCGGGAGGGATGAAGGTGTCAGACACGTGGAGTGAACCAGAAATAGGCCCCTCTCCCAGAAGACCGCTGAGAGTTCAAGCCTGGCACTGCACACGCGGAATGAGAGCAGAGGCTCCCGCCAGGAGGGAAAGGCACTTAAGGGATCTGCTCATTAGCATGAAATGCAAATGAGCTCGGCCTCATTTACACAACTCGGTGCCCGGATTCGGCGAAAGGGCAACCCGGGAGGCTGCAGCGGCGTGGCCCTCCCCACTTCACTCCCCGCAGCCTGCCCTCGAGGGAGTTGAGACACCCACCCCAGGCGGCTGGAGGCGCACGAGGGCTGAGCGGGTGGCGCAGCGTTGGGAGTGGGGGGGGCGCGGGGGCGGGAGGTCACCCGGTCCCTGCCTCTGCCTCTCTGCAGTGGCGTCAGCGCCCCAAAGTCTCGGGACAGAGAATTGACTGACCTGCTTGGTTCCGCCTCCGTGTCTACCTTCCCAGAGGAGGTGGGAAGTGCTTCCCGACGTCTAACGCTCGATACCCTCCGCGCCCCACCTCTCTCCAGCGCCCAGCAGTCCCGGGGCGCACCTGCAGCCTGGTGGGCCGGCGGTGAGAGTGGGCTGGAGCCGACAGCTAGGGGACCCAGGGAGGTGGGGCGGGGCGAGGCCCCGGCTGTGCCGCAGACCCTCGAGGACCCGCTCGGGGTAGAGCGGAGGTGTGCGAGGAGGGCAGCCACTCGGAGCTCCTCCCGGCCATACTGGAACGCCAGAGGAAAAACCGAGGCACGGAGTGGGGCGTTGGTGAGACTTTACGGGTCAAGACTCAGAAAGCCCAGCTCCGTGCTTCCATCCTCTCCCACACACTCGAGGCCCCCGCAGGTCCTTTCGCGGGAGCCTCTCTCTGCTCCTCAGCTGCTCTGGCGGACCTGGGCCCTGGGACCGGCATGACCTGTCTGAGGCCACGTGTTCAAGCCCTTGCGAGAGATCCACAGCCTTCAAAGGATCTCTAGGGGCAGAGAGGATGAAGCTCGGGAGTGTTGACCTGAGGTCAGGGTCAGCGGGTCAGCGGGTCAGGGTTAGAAGGTCAGGGCCAAAGTCGCAGAAGCAGACCTGGGAGAGGGGTCTACAAGGCCAAGAGGTTGCTGGAAACCACGCCCAGACCTTGCTCGCCCCTGACTTCCCTTGGCTCCGCCCGTTTCCCCAAGACCGCCCCCCCCCACCTGAAGCCCTACCCCCCGGTCGTTCGGCTCAGCTCCTCCCCTTCTTCGGTCCTGCTCCCAGGTTCGACTCCAGGGTGGGCGATTAATCAGGTGGAGACCCAGGATTTCGGTCTGGGATCCTGGTCACACCCCACAGCCCGGCCGCCAGCCTCTCTTCTCCAGGCCCGCCCAGAACTGAGCCCCACCCTCCGGCTGTGGTCCAGTTCAGGGGTCGTGGACAAAGGATGCCCCAGGGCCGGCAGCGCCATCCCAGCACCCGGTGCCGAATACTCTGATTCCCCGGGGCTCCCTCCAGGGGAGTCCCAGAGACCCCAGCGGCCAATAGGAAAGTGGGTTCGGTCTGGGTAGCCGTCTAATTGGCTCTGGCCTTCGGGAGCGGACCCAGGGGCAAGAGGAGGGGAGAGGGGCGGTCCTGGGCTTCGGGGTGGGAGCCGGATTCCAGCTGTGGTTCTCTCCCCCGGAGCCCCGCCCGCACTGCCCCGGCGCCCCGCCAATGGGCGCGCGGCTCGGGGCCGGCGGCGCGCAGCGATTGGCTGCGAGACTGGCTGGGGAGAGGCGGGGCCGAGGCTTGAAGTTGGAGTGAGGGATCCAGCTGTGGTGTGCGCCGGGCTCCTCGCCGCCGCTTTCGCTTGCTCGCTCCGCGTCTCGGCCGGAGGAGGAGGCAGTGGCGCCGGCGACAGCTACGGCAGCGGCAGCCACCGCGGAGGCTGCGGCGGCGGCATCTCCGCCTCCACCCCCGCCCGGGACGGCCCCCCACCGTCTCCCCGCCCCTCCC